>NC_086446.1:416888512-416955510 GCF_028390025.1 Pseudophryne corroboree | reverse complement strand
TTAATTGCAAAAATACTACAGACTAATCTAGTATGTTTTTGGTCTTCGGGAGCATATGCACGCGCACACGCGGAGCACATACACATACTCTACACACAGACAGTTAAGACTGCAGTACTGTGAGGAAGCAGTGCTAATAAAAGGTACCACTGTGCGGCATTTATGCCAACAGCTGTGTCAGTAATCCCAAATGTATTTTACCTAAGGACTGCTCAGCAGAGTTTCCAGGAGAGAATACTCGGAACATTACAGTGAATGTCAATAAGAGATCGCGGTGGAAGGCGGACTGGATAACAGAAAGTTACAATCCACTCAGTGGTCTGAAAAATACCTATATAAGTTGTGTGTGTTTGGGTGTTCATCCTGATCTATAACTTTTTTCATCTGCTTTTATACTCTTCCTTTACTCAGGCAGCAAAATTATTTTACTACTGTATGTGCTGTTGGTGCTCACCCCATAGATAAACCTCTGGTTGAACTGTTGCATTGCCCCTTGCAACTGGTTGCGCTGAAGTTGCCACTGCTCATAGTTGCGAACAGATTCAATAGTAGGCCGCTGCCATGTGGTTGTCCGTGTTATGTGGTCTACATAGTAGATTCTTCCCATGTTGTCTACACGGCGCTCCCACCTACAAATGAAATTTTGAAGAAATTTAAAGAGAGTAATGAAGAAAAAGGAAATAATGATAAGGGGTACAGAGAAATTCCAAGATAAAAGACTGAATGAAAGTGTGTGCTCAGAGGATCAAAGTATAAAAATATGAACACATATATAAATGATGGATATTTGACACGTATGATGGAGCTCTGAGGGAGGTACTTTATAGCTCAGCTTTGTCTCAGACACTAGTGTTGGAAGCATAGCATTTTGGACATTTTGTAAGGTAACGTGGGTATTCAATTATTTGGACACACAACTGGAGCTGGTTCAATAAGGTTTCTTTATTAATACATAGAGGGTATGTGCTCACACCACCAGACCCCACTCCTCAACTGACAAAAATTACCAACTGCAACCCAGACTTTTGAGCTATGATCCAGATGAAACTTTGAGTCAGCAGCTGCCTTTGGGCACTGTTGTGACTATAATTCAGACTCTCAGGTTATTCAGAGTTGTTAGCAAACCGAAAAAGTTTGCAATTGGGCAAAGCGATGTGCACCGCAGGTAGGACAGATGTAACATGTGCAAAGAGATTTAGATTTGGGTGGGTTATATTGTTTCTGTGCAGGGTAAATACTGGCTGCTTTATGTTTACACTGCAATTTAGATTTCAGTTTGAACACCCCCCCCCCCCCCCCCCCAAATCTAATCTCTCCGCACATGTTACTTCTGCCCCCCCTGCAGTGCAACATGGTTTTGCCCATCAGTGTGCTTTTTTGGTTTGCTATCAACTCTGAATAACCCCCCTGTTTACAATCTAGTAGCAAGCCTAATACAAGCCTTATTTAAAGCAGCAATGACAAACTAAATCTATGTACTAACGTTATTCTACAGTTTTCAATAATTGACTATACAACAAGTCTCCTCTGGTTACTTCCCACACATTCTTTTTTTCTTCCAGTGATTTTTTACTACTACCTTTTTCTTTGTTTTCCATTACAATATATAACATTACAATAAGCAAGAAGACCAGCACAAAAAAAGAAAATGAAGATGAGTGGTTACATTATTCATACATACATACATACCTAGGTTACATCATACGTACCAACATTCTGGCTGCTCTCTGCGGGAGAGAACAGCCAGGTCAGCTCAGCAGGGGAGGGCTGTGACGTGAGGAGGGGGTGGATCGGAGGCGGGATGGGGGCGGGGCAGGGGCGGTTACATTGTCGCATCCTTTAAGCCACGCCCCCGCTCTGTAATGCCGCGATCACTGGCATTACACTGCAAGGGGTGTGGCTATGATGACGCGATTCAGCAAGAATCGAGTCATCGACCGCCTGGACCACCCACTTTACACACTAAGTGGGCGGACGGGTAGGGGGGACCCCTGAAATCGGGAGACTTGCCTGCTCTTCTGGGGGCCGGGGGGGGTCACTCGATTTTCGGGAGCCTCCCACCCAGGCAAGTATGGGTTACATTATTCATAAATACATACCCAAGTATGGTCTCACAAAGGCTTTCAAAAGTTGCATTCAGACAACAATATTGTATACATAGGCTTCACATATCCGGTAGTAAAATAATTTTAATATTAAACATAACAATAAAGGATATAAAAATATTACAAATCCCTGCCTTATGGCAACTATGTAATCCTCTATTTTTTGCTTAGAACTCATTTTTATAGTTGAAAGAGACTGACATGGACAAGTACTTTAACAGTTTTATAGAAATTATCTATTATACCCCCAAAAGGGGAAAGCTAAGACTGTATTTTGAATGTAGCCACTTGTTCCATAATAGATGACATTTTTAATCTGCGTTTCTAGCTATACATACACATTTTTCATGCACTACAGTCTCATTCACCAGCTTTACCCATATGGCTGAGACTGGGCTATAAGTGGTAAACCAGGAACGAGTTATACTGTACATACTTTTGCTAATGCACATAAGTTGATAACGGGATGTAGTTATGTGACTGGCAGTCAAGAGACCGCCGGTCACAATTCCTCCCTCTGCATCCCGAAGCCTCACAAACCCGACAGTCGGCATGCCGACTAAAACGGACTATTACCACTCGTGGGTGTCCATGACACCCATAGAGTGGGAATAGAACCTGCTGCGAGCCTAGCTCGCCACAGAGGCCGCAAGGGGCTTCGTTGTGCTCGCCTCCCCCACTGGTATTTTGCCAAAATCTAAAAATGTAAAAAAAAAAAAACAACTTTTTTCACATTGTCATTATGGGGTATTGTGTGTAGAATTTTGAGGGAAAAATAGGATTTTGATAACCTACTGGTAAATCCTTTTCTCCTAGTCAGTAGAGGATGCTGGGGACGACATAAAGACCATGGGGGATCCGCAGGAGACATGGGCACTCTAAAGACTTTTCATTGGGTGTGAACTGGCTCCTCCCTATGTTGTAGGAACTGTGCCCAGGGAGACAGACATTTCAAGGAAAGGAATTACTTAACTAGTGGTGAGATATCTACCAACTCACATCCTCAACCATGCCGCACACATGGCATTCAACATAACACACGCCAACAGGCATGAACCAATTGCAGCAACATGCTGAAAACCAAGATAAACACAACTTGTGTAACTCTAATAACTAAACTGCAGGTAAAGTACGCACTGGGACGGGCGCCCAGCATCCTCTATGGACTAGGAGAAAAGGATTTACCGGTAGGTTATCAAAATCCTATTTTCTCATACGTCCTAGAGGATGCTGGGGACGACATCAAGATCATGGGGTCTATACCAAAGCTCCAGTACGGGCGGGAGAGTGCGGATGACCCTGCAGCACCGATTGACCAAACTTGAGGTCCTCATCGGCCAAGGTGTCAAACTTGTAGAACTTAGCAAATGTATTTGACCCTGACCATGTAGCTGCTCGGCAAAGTTGTAATGTAGATACCCCCCGGGCAGCCGCCCAGGATGAGCCCACCTTCCTAGTGGAGTGGGCCTTTACCGACGTCGGTAACGGCAATCCAGCCGTAGTATGAGCTTGCTGAATCGTATTTCTAATCCAACGTGCAATAGTCTGCTTGGATGCAGGACAGCCAATCTTGTTGTGATCATACAGGACAAATAGAGTCTCTGTTTTCCGTATACGAGCCGTTCTAGCAACATAGATTTTCAAAGCTCTAACCACATCTAGAGATTTTGACTCAGTGAATGTGTCAGTAATTACTGGCACAACAACAGGCTGGTTTATGTGGAAAGATGAAACCACCTTTGGAAGAAAATGTTGACGAGTCCTCAACTCTGCCCTATCTTCATGGAAGATCAGGTAAGGGCTCTTGTGAGACAAGGCCCCCAATTCAGACACCCCCCTTGCGGATGCCAAAGCCAAAAGCATCACCACTTTCCAAGTGAGAAACTTCAACTCTATCTTTTGTAGAGGCTCAAACCAATCCGATTGAAGGAACTGCAATACCACGTTATGGTCCCATGGTGCCACTGGAGGCACGAATGGAGGCTGGATGTGCAGAACCCCTTTCACAAAGGTCTGAATCTCTGGAAGAGAGGCCAATTGTTTCTGGAAGAACACTGACAAGGCCGAAATCTGGACCTTGATTGAAGCCAATCGGAGGCCCGCCTCCACACCATCCTGCAAAAAATGGAGAAAACGTCCTAAATGAAACTTTTCCGTAGGAGCTTTCTTGTTTCGACGTTACTCCCTTTCTGGCCTGAATAAGGGTGGGGATGACCTCCTCAGGAATACCCTTCCTGGCTAGGATACGGCGCTCAAAAGCCATGCTGTCAAACGTAGCCGCGGTAAGTCTTGGTACACACACGGCCCCTGCTGCAGCAGGTCCTCTCGAGGAGGAAGAGGCCGAGGATCTCCTATGAGTAACTGTTGAAGATCTGGGTACCAAGCCCTCCTTGGCCAGTCTGGGGCAATGAAGATTGCTCGAACCCTTGTTTTTCTTATGATCCTGAGTACTTTTGGGATCAGCGGAAGTGGAGGGAAGACATACACTGACAGAAAGGCCCACGGTGTCACCAGTGCATCCACTGCTACTGCTTGAGGGTCTAAGCTTCTTGTTGAGACGAGAAGCCATCATGTCTATTTCAGGAACTCCCCAAAGACTTGTCACCTCTGCGAAGACTTCTTGGTGGAGGCCCCACTCTCCTGGATGGAGATCGTGTCTGCTGAGGAAGTCTGCTTCCCAGTTGTCTACTCCCGGAATGAATATTGCAGACAGCTTGTAGATGTTTTTCTGCCCAGCGGAGGATTTTTGTCGCCTCTGCCATTGCCGCTCTGCCTTTCGTTCCGCCCTGCCTGTTTATGTATGCGACTGCTGTTACATTGTCCGCCTGGATCTGCACGGGACGGTCTTGAAGAAGATGTACCGCTTGTTGAAGGCCGTTGTAAATGGCTCTTAGCTCCAGAACGTTTATGTGAAGGCAGGCTTTCTGTTGTGACCAACGTCCCTGGAAGTTTTCTCCCTGAGAGACTGCTCCCCAGCCTCGGAGACTTGCATCCGTGGTTACCAGGACCCAGTCCTGAATCCCGAACCTGCGTCCCTCTAGAGAGCTGTGTAACCACCACAGGAGCGAAATCCTGGTTTTCGACGACAGGATTATCTTTCTGTACATGTGTAGGTGTGACCCCGACCACTTGTCCAACAGGCCCCACTGGAATACTCTGGCATGGAACCTGCCAAACTGTATGGCCTCGTAGGCCGCCACCATCTTCCCCAACAACCGAATGCACTGATGGATTGACACACTTGATGGTTTCAATATCTGTTTTACCATTTTCTGGCTTTCCAGAGCCTTTTCCACTGGAAGAAATACTCTCTGAACTTCTGTGTCCAGAATCATCCCGAGGAAAGACAACCTTGTCGTCGGTTCCAACTGTGACTTTGGGTAATTTATGATCCACCCGTGTTGTTGGAGTATTGACAGAGAGAGTGATATGTTTTTTAACAACTGCTCCCTGGATCTCGCCTTTATCAGGAGGTCGTCCAGATAAGGAATTATATTGACTCCTTTCTGACGAAGGAGGACCATCATCTCTGCCATCACCTTGGTGAATACCCTCGGCGCCGTGGAGAGACCGAAAGGTAACGTCTGGAATTGGTAATGGCAATCCTGAACCGCAAACCTCAGATAAGCCTGGTGAGGAGAATAAATGGGAACATGCAGGTAAGCATCCTTTATGTCCACCGACACCAAGTAGTCCCCCTCCTCCAGACTGGCAATCACTGCCCGAAGTGATTCCATCTTCAACTTGAACCTTTTTAGATAACCATTCAGATCCTTTAGATTTAGGATCGGTCTGACCGAGCCGTCCGGCTTCGGAACCACAAAGAGGCTTGAATAAAACCCCCTCCCTTGTTGTGACAACGGTACCAGAACTATGACCTGGTCTTGACATAATTTTTTGATTGCCGCTGTTACTGCTTCTCTTTCTGACGGAGAAAATGGCAAGGTCGATTTGAAAAATCGGCATGGGGGAAAGTCTTGAAACTCCAGCTTGTACCCCTGGGATACTATTTGCAACACCCAGGGATCCAGGACAGACAGAATCCAATCCTGGCTGAAGAGTTTGAGACGAGCCCCCACCCGAGCGGCCTCCCGCAAGGGAGCTCCAGCGTCATGCTGGGGATTTGGCAGAAGTAGGGGTAGACTTCTGCTCTTGGGAACCTGGAGCCGCTGTGGGCTTCTTTCCCCTTCCCCTACCTGCAAAGAAGGGGGAACCTCTCGTCTTTTGTATTTATTGGGCTGAAAGGACTGCATTTGCGGGTGATAGGTATTTTTTGCCGCTGCAGGCGCAGAGGGCAAAAATGTCGACTTACCTGCGGTAGCCGCCGAGACTAACGCATCCAGGCCATCGCCAAATAAGGCCTCACCTTTATATGGGAGAGCCTCCATGTTTCTTTTGGAATCTGCATCCGCGTTCCACTGGCGAATCCACAACGCCCGCCAAGCCGATACTGCCACGGTAGAGGCCTGTGAACTCAAGAGTCCAATATCCTTCATTGCTTCCAGCATGTAGGCGGCAGCGTCCTTGATATTCCCTAACTTAAGGAGTATCTCATCTTTATCAATCGTGTCAATTTCTGATGACACGCTTTCTGACCATTTTTCAATAGCGCGACTCACCCATGCGCAGGCAATAGTGGGCCTAATCAGTGTACCATTGGTAACATAAATGGATTTCAATGTCGTTTCCATTTTGCGGTCTGCAGGCTCTTTAAGAGAAGCCGTGCCAGGAGCAGAGAGAATTACCTTCTTTGTCAACCTGGAAAGTGCACTGTCTAACACAGGGGGTGATTCCCACTTTTTCCTGTCCTCAGCCGGGAAAGGGTAAGCTATGTGAATCCTTTTGGGAATACGAAATCTTATCAGGATTCACCCACATCCCTTCAAACAGAGCATTTAGTTCGTGTGAAGGGGGGAACGTGACTTTGGACTTCTTTTCCTTACATAAATACGCCTTCTCCTGAGGTACAAGAGTGGTTTCTGTAACCTCCAACACGTCCCTTATAGCCACAATCATATATTGTATATTTTTTGCCAATTTATTATCCATCTCTCTGGATTCACTATCGTCGACACATGAGTCAGAATCCGTGTCGGTATCAGTGTTTACAACATTTGCAAATGGTCTCTTATGTGACCCAGAGGGGCCGCCCGCATAAGGAATAACAGCATCCTGAAAAATCACATCTTCCACAGATATTCTCCAGCATGCAGCCTTAGATTCAGACTTATCTAATCTACGGTTAATCAGATGCATACTGTCACGTATCTCTTTCACCCATGCAGGCTCTTGGTGTGCCGGTGGCGCCACCACATTACAACTCTGTGTCCCTAAAATGGCTTCCTCCGGGGAGAAACTCCCTGCCTCAGACATGCCTCACACGTGTACAGCACACCAACAGACACACAGGGACTTATTTTGGTGACAGACCCACAGTAAAATCTGTCAGAGGGACACAGGATAGGAGCAGCCAGTTCACAATCCCAGCGCCAGTATTTCCTGTGAACACAGTATGTCCACAGCTTAACAGCGCTTTTTAAATAGTAATATACACTATCAAATGCACCACAATCGCTTTGTGCCCCCCCCCTTAATAGCACCCTGTACTTGTCAGAAGTGGAGGAGAGGACCAGCGTGTTCTCTGCAGCCTGAGGAGAGGGAGAAAATGGCGCCGAGTAGTGTGCTGGCTGCCTGAGGAAGCTCCGCCCCCGCAATGGCGCATACTTACTCTCATACAAACACTAATATTTATACTGGCGGGGGTAGGGCAACTTATGCCCGCTTTTACCCAGTTTGAGGTATTTTTCTTGCTGCCCAGGGCGCCCCCACCCCGCACCCTGTAGTGCCTGTGTGTGTGGGCAGCAATGGCGCGCTGCGCTCCCGCCAGCCGCGCCACACTTCAGCCGTCACTTACTTGATAGAAGATCATTCTTCTTATACTCGCCTGTCTTCTGACTTCTGGCTCTGTGAGGGGGGTGACGGCGTGCTGTGGGAGTGAGCATCTAGACACAGCTAGCGTTTAGTTCCCTTCAGGAGCTAATGGTGTCCTGTCAGCCAGAAGCAGAGCCATGAAACTCTGAGGAAGTTGGTTCTGCTTCTGCACCCTCAGTCCCACGTAGCAGGGAGTCTGATGCCAGCAGATCTCCCTGAAAATAAAAAACCTAACATGTCTTTTCAGAGAAACTCCGTAGAGCTCCTCAGAGTGCATCCAGTCGACCTGGGCACATTTCTAAAACTGAGGTCTGTAGGAGGGGCATAGAGGGAGGAGCCAGTTCACACCCAATAAAAAGTCTTTAGAGTGCCCATGTCTCCTGCGGATCCCGTCTATACCCCATGTTCTTGATGTCGTCCCCAGCATCCTCTATGATGTATGAGAAATTTAATTTATTCCATTATGTAATAAGGCTGTAACATAACAAAATGTGGAAAAAGTGAAGCGTTGTGCATACTTTCCGGATGCACTGTAAGCTGAAATTTCTAAATGTAGCTGTACTGCCATCAACAGTCTCTGTGCCAGTCTGGATGGTATCTATGGCCCAGTACTCTCAGAATATATAGAACTTGTTGCACTTCTATAATGTCAGAAGCACTTGCAGGGGGCCTCCTATGTTCTGTATAACCCAGCTCTGCACAGCTATAATATAGTTTTTAACACTAGTGAAGACTAGCTCTGATTATAGCAGGTCTTTGAGGGCTCAAACATTCGATTCAGTGGTGGCTCTAAAACTCTACAGTTACACAAAGGAGTGAAGGCTACCCATACTACCAGAGGCCCCATTGGAAAGATAATTGATAAGGATTCCTTATCAGGAGGAAACAATCCAGAATGCTGAGCATCTCTGCCTGGCAGACACCATGACTATTGTCTCCGAGCCCTATGCTCACTATCAAAGCAAAACTGATCACAGCACGCGGTTAGTGGAAGTTTGCCATCAATGTCCGTGAGATGCTGCGGCAGCGTGACCACACATACCCAGAAGTAAGTCTTACAGCACTTGCGCAACATTCCTTAACAGGCGGTAGCTCATAGTAAGAAGGAAACCTACAGTATACCTCACTGCTGGCAAAATAAGCCCATCTAGTCACAAAATGGGCAGAAGCTTCATCTATTTGCGTGTAAATTTAAAGAGCCCAAAGACCTGTCACAGTTTTATGTAGTTTTGTGATTTTTTTTCTGATGACCCATTGTGGCACACTGTACTAACCGGAGGGTAATTTCATTTGGTTTCAGAAATCTTTATTGAAATAAAATTCCTCATTCTTAACAATATGTATTCAAGAACATACAGTGATTTTATACATTATCTTTTTTTTTTTAGAACAGAAAAAGGAGAAATGGATTTCAAATAGGGCTGTGTGTCAGTTTTGGTGAGGCTTCCAAGTAGGCAGACTGAGTTCAAATAAACAGGGTGGATTTACTGTAATTCTTACAGGCGGCCCTAAAGTGACACTTTGCACATATAAGAAAGCCTGTAAATCTATTACGTGATTGTGTCTTTTGAAATAAATTTGACATTAAACACACCACAAAAACAAAACTGTGCTGGTCACTAGCAGTAGGCAAGATCATAGGGAATGTCGCCAGTAATATGAAAGAAGGGATAAACCATGATGGCACTCACCCAGGGGGAAGAGGTTCTGGTCGGTCCCATGTCGTCCTTTTTGCCACATGATCAACAAAATAGACTCGTCCATGCTGATCTATGCGCTGCTCCCAACTGTGGACGGGACCAAGAATAAAGTAATGAATCCAAAAAATATATAATGAGAGCACATCTTGCTTCCCAGCATTCTTACTGTGAACATATACACACACTGTATGTGGCGTGAACCTATTAATCAGATATCCTAGAACTTCATTAATAAAAAGTTGCAAAAATAAACTTCTCAATTTAACTTATCTAGCACTCTTCTTGTGAAGTCATGCTGATGCTGAACAACTCCTACAGCCTCCAAAAACTGCCATGTATTGCTTTCCCCCTCAGATATACATACCCAGGTGGTAGGGCTCCCTGATTGACATTTCCAATTCTCTGGTTATCAATGTTGACAGGAACTATCTGTCTGGAAACAGGAGGTGGGCAGGACGGTGTGTCTATATCAGGTGCAGGTGCACTGCCAGTTACGACTGGTGCAGTGTCTGAATTGGTGATCGAGACACCATTGACAGGGGCTAAAAAAAAAAGAAAAAGAAAAAGAAAAACAATTAGCAACACTGGGAAAAGCAACAACATAGATTTTTGTTTTGGCTTCCACGTGATCTGCAATGACTCAAGGCTAGCAACAAATGGATAACTGAACTCTGTTATTCAAAAAAAGTGTTAGAAGAAAAACGTATTTTGGATTTTCTTTTCTTTCAAACAGCAATAACATTTAATCTCCATTGAAGAAACACTGATCCTTCTCAGTAACTCTACATTCAAAATAAAAACGGATATAAAATGTGGTTGAAAAAAATAAAATAAAAACATAAAAACAAAATAGGTCCATTAAATATGTTGTCTATTATAATTGTGATAATCCATAGGAAAAATAAAACTCCCAGAGCAACAGTTGCCAAGTTAAAGTCAGAGGTGGGAGAATAAGACTTCATCCGAAATTCCTAGGATCAGCTACCACTCAAATGTAATCTACCAATGTAAGAAAGGCATCCCATCTGTCAATGTTATGGCTGAATGGCAACCATGTCCATGGGGGGAATTCAATTAGCCATGGTAATTTACCGTGGCTAATTGATCCCCTGGGGGCTATCCATTTATCCCCGACAATTGCACTAATCATAGATTATTTTTTTTTAGGACCCACTTAGGACCCAAAACAAAATCCCGATAATTGCCATTTTTTTGCACTCGAGAGAACAGAGAACTTATCCTAGATCCTATGTGCTTTCACCCAAAAAAAAGTTTAGCACAGTCTCAGTATAAGTATGTGAAATTTAAAATAGGATTTTTAGACCTACCGGAAACTCCTTTTCTCCTAGTCCGTAGTGGATACTGGGGTCTTGTACTTTAGTACCATGGGGTATAGATCGGGTCCACTGGAGCCTGGCACTTTTAAAACTTTTAGTGTATGTATGTGTGTGCTGGCTCCTCCCCTCTATGCACCTCCTACCAGACTCAGTCTAGGAAAACCGTACCCGAGGAGACGGACATAATATGACAGAAGAACAATACAACAGCGGTGAGACAATAAGCCAACACACAACCATAAAACGAAAGGAGGGCGCTAACCAGAACAGAGGATAGCAACCCCAACCTAACCTGAATAGCACTGCTATCCCAACATATTAATGGGGCCGCAACGTCGATCCAACCAAATACTTACACAGGTAAGCAGGAACGAAGCACTGACGCGGGCGCCCAGTATCCATTACGGACTAGGAGAAAAGGAATTACCGGTAGGTATTAAATTCCTATTTTCTCTTACGTCCTAGTGGATACTGGGGTCTTGTACTTTAGTACCATGGGGAAGTCCCAAAGCTCCCAAACAGGTGGGAGAGTGCTGTGACCCCTGTAAAACCGCCTGACCAATCTGAAGGTCATCCTTGGCCAAGGTATCGCACCTATAGAATTTCACAAAAGTGTTCGAACCAGACCAAGTAGCAGCCTGGCACAACTGTACGGCCAACACACCCCGGGCAGCCGCCCAGGAGGACCCCACCGACCTTAACGAGAGGGCCTGAATAGACGTCAGCAAGGGCAGTGCCGCCGACGTATAGGCCTGTTGAATGGTCAACCTGATCCAACAAGCAACAGATTGCTTAGAAGCAGGCCAACCAATCCTGAAGGCATCACAAAGGACAAACAGTGAGTGAGATTTCCGATGACAGGCAGTCCTTTTGACATAAATCTTTAGAGCCCTGACCACATCCAAGGTCTCAAGGCCAACAGAAGCGTCAGACAACACCGGAACCACAAAAGGCGGATTCACATGAAAAGCCGACACCACCTTAGGCAAAAATTGAGGACTGGTCCTCAGTTCCGCCCTGTCTTCATGAAAAATCAAAAAAGGACTCTTACAGGATAAGGCCCCTAATTCAGAGACCCGCTTGGCAGATGCCATAACCAATAACAGCACCAACTTCCAGGTGAGACATTTTAACTCCACCCTATGTAAGGGTTCAAACCAGTCCGATTGGAGAAAGAACAGAACAACACTGAGGTCCCACGGAGCCGTGGGAGGTACAAAGGGCGGTTGTATATTTAGAACTCCCTTTAGGAAAGTCTGTACTTCGTCTATCCAGACCTCGCTGTAGGTCTGGATAGATGAACTGGTCTTGCTGAAGAAGATCGTCTTGGAGCGGCAGAGGCCAAGGATCCTCCAAAGACATGGTCAGGAAGTCAGAGTACCACGCCCGTCGAGGCCAATCCGAGGCAATTAGAATTGCTTGAACGCTTTCTCTTCTTAGTCTTTTTAGAACCCTTGGGATTAGCGGTAGAGGAGGGAACAGGTACACAAACTGGTACATCCACGGTGTCATTAGCGCGTCCACTGCTACAGCCTGCGGATCCCTCGTTCTGGAACAGTAACGGCATAGCTTCTTGTTGAGATGAGAAGCCATCAGATCTATCTGTGGATAGCCCCACCGGTGAATTATCCGTTAAAACACCTGGGGATGTAGGCCCCATTCCCCCGGATGGAGGTCGTGCCTGCTGAGGAAGTCCGCTTTCCAGTTGTCCACGCCTGGAATGAATATGGCGGAAATGGCCATTGCGTTGGCCTCCGCCCAGAGGAGGATTCTTGACATCTCTCGCATCGCCGCTCTGCTTCTTGTTCCCCCTTGTCGGTTTATGTACGCCACTGCCGTGGCGTTGTCCGAATGCACCCCGAACGCCCGATCAGTCAGGAGATAAGAAGACTGCAGAAGGGCATTGTAAATTGCCCCGAATTCTTGGATGCTCATCAGCAGAGCCGATTTCTGTCTCGACCATATCCCCTGGAACTGGACCCCTTGGGTCACAGCCCCCCAACCCCGGAGGCATCCATTGTCAGTAGAATCCACGAGTGCCTACTGAAACTCCTGCCCTCTACCACGTGAGGCACCTGATGCGTGTGAAGGTGAGAACCCAACCATTTGTCCAGTAGATCCAGTTGAAATGGCCGGGCATGGAATCTGCCGTATTGGATTGCCTAGTAAGCAGCCACCTTCTTGCCCAGTAAGTGGATGCAAAGATGCATGGACACCTTGCGAGGACTGAGGACCGAGTGGATCATAGCCTGGATAGCCTTGTCCATTGGAAGAAACCTTTTGAGACACTGCATCCAGTATCATTCCCAGGAACTGAAGACGATGGGTCGGTTCCAGGTGAGATTTCTGGAAATTTAGGATCCACCCATGATCCGTGAGTAGGCGAGTAGTCAGATCGATGCTGTGTAGCAGACATTCCCTGGACACAGCCTTTATTAGAAGATCGTCCAAGTAGGGATCTATGTTTACTCCCATCATGCACAGTTGCAGCATCATCTCCGCCATGACCTTGGTGAAGACACTCAGAGCTGTGGATAATCCGAAGGGTAATGCCTGAAACTGGAAATGGTCGTCCAATATGGCAAACCTGAGGTAAGCCTGATGAGGAGGCCACATGGAAATGTGAAGGTAAGCATCCTTGACATCCAGAGACACCAGGAACTCCCCCTCCTCCAAAGCGGACACCACCGCCCTCAGGGACTCCATCTTGAATTTGTACACCCACAGATACGGGTTGAGAGACTTCAGGTTCAAGATGGGGTGCACCGAACCGTATGGTTTGGGAAAGACAAAAAGACTGGAGTAAAAACCCTGTTGCGTAACAGAGGAGGCACAGGAACAACCACCCCGTCTGCAAAAGCTTTTGAATAACTTCTTGCAAGGTAACCTTTGCTGCGGGTAAAGCTGGTAAGTTCGACTTGAAAAACCTGTGAGGAGGTAGTGTTTGGAATTCCAGCAGGTATCCATGGGAAATTAGGTTTACGGGACTTACCACGAGATCCTCTGGAGGTGGTGGAGACCCCTCGGCCCCTGCCTCTTAACCTTGCCACACGAAAAGACTGCAAGGAAGGTCCGATGTAAGAATGTCTAGCAGGTGGAGCAGCCGACTGCAGATAGGTAGACTTACCCGCCGTTGCTTGGGAGATCTACTTATTCAATTAGTCTCCAAACAAGGCATCACCTGTAAAGAGAAGATTTTCTACACCCTTTTTGGAATTGGCATCTGCCGCCCATTGACGTAACCACAGAGCTCTGCGAGCTGAGACTGCCATAGCAGTGGTGCGGCCATTAATCTTACACAACTCCTTTATAGCCTCGCTCATAAAATTTGCAGCATCCTGTATATGTTGCAGCAGGGTAACAACCTCATCCCGTGGCAGAGCTTCTAAACCATGAATAACATTATCAGACCACTTTACCACAGCCCTGGAGAGCCACCCACAAACTATTGTGGGGCGCTGTGCTACGCCTGCTGCCATATAAATGGGCTTGAGCGTTGTCTCAATTTTACGGTCAGCAGGCTCCTTCAGGGATACAGCCCCAGGGACAAGCAGTACCAATTTTTTTGACCGTCTTGATACAGATGTATCGACCAACGGGGGGTTTTCCCAGACCTTCCTATCCTCAGCTGGAATGGGAAAGGTAGATTAAAACCTCTGAGGAATTTTTAATTTTTTTAATCAGGATTTAACCAAGCCTCCTTGGCCAGGGAGTTTAACTCCTTAGACACCGGAAAAGTAGCTGAAATCTTGGGTCTTACATTAAAGTATAACTCCTCATCTGGTTCCGCCTCCAGGTCCGGTATGTGAAGGACCTCTCTTATGGCAAAAATGAAGGCCTCCATCCCAGTGACAGAGAGCTGTACTCATCCATGTCATCATCATCCACATCTGGCTGATCAGAATTGGACTGTAAAACCTGTGGCAGTGAGCGTTTGTGTGAAGCCACTATAGGGGGCTGCGAAGCCTTACTGGAATCTGCTGCCTTAGCTACACAATCAATTTAGTGTTTTAACACCTGTCTCTCCATTTTAGCTACAGCTAGTTCAGAATTGACATTGTGAATCATGCTCTTAAGGCTGTCCAACCAGTCAGGTGCCTGTGAGCTGGGCCCTTGAGGAGACGAGGAACATTGCTCACACATGAGAGACCACGCTAAAGACGGGGTAGAATTACGAGCAGCACACATAATCAAGTCTTCAGACATTATACAGGAAACAGCGCAGCCCGTTGCCCAACACCCCACACAGACCCTAGACAGCCCTTGGAGTGACACTGAGGAGCGGATCCAGCACACAGAACACAGCAGGCTGATGGGCGGCCCAGGATTGTTTTGCCTTGGGCTTGATGGTTTTGGGAGCACGAGATTGTCTCGGGAATGCCTGACCTTTTGCTTTCCCTTGAGGCCGAAAGGAGCTAAAAGTGGTACCTTTTGCCTTCTGTGCAGTAGGATTAGTATTCGGTAGAAATGCAGTTTTAGCAGCCACTAAGTCAGTCACAATCTTACTGAGATCTTCCCTAAATAGGATGTCTCCCTTAAAAGGGAGTACCTCCAAGGTCTTTTTGGAGTCCAAGTCCACCTTCCACGATCTCAACCACTGAATACGGCAAGCCAGGATGGACATAGTCGATGCATTAGCCGCTAACACACCTGGATAGGAATCAACTACTGTATCCAAATAAAACCAAAGCTAAAAAACCTGAAATCATTAGATTTATAGGGGATTACTGTGCTGTATGGCAAAATATTCAGGAAATTCTAAATAGACATTGGTCAATTTTAACGTTGTACTCAGATGAGGCAGAAAAATTGGGCCCAAAACCATCAGTCAGCTCAGCTGGCGGAGAGCTACCAACTTGAGGGATGAGCTAATCCATAGCCACTACATTGTCAATAAACAGAGAAGTAGAACCCTCACAGGGTCATACAGATGTGTAAACTGTAAGGCATGTGACCACATGATTAGAACTACAGAATTTAAGGACAAATTCAACAAAACACATGTAATAAAAGATTACATCAATTGTAAAACATCAGGGGTGGTGTACTGCCTTATTTGCACATGAGGAAAGAGGTACATTGGGATAACATCAAGACCGCTTAAACAAGAGAGTATTGGAGCATGTAGGTTCTATTAGGAACTGTAAAAAAATAGGATTTTAATACCTACCGATAAATCCTTTTCTCTTAGTCCGTAGAAAATGCTGGGGACGCTTCAAGAACCATGAGGTATAGACGGGATCAGCAGGAGACATGGGCACTTTAAGACTTTGAATGGGTGTGAACTGGCTCCTCCCTCTATGTCCCTCCTCCAGGCTCCAGTTATAGGAACTGTGCCCAGGGAGACGGACATTTAGAGGAAAAGGATTTATTGTTAAACTAAGGGTGAGATACATACCAGCTCACACCACCAAACACGCTGTACAACCTGGCATTTAACAGAATTCCAGTCAACAGCATGAACAAAATCAGCAACAGGCTGACCATAACCAAAACACAACCTTTGTGTAACACAAGCAATAACTATTAAACAAGTACTGCAGATAGAGTCCGCACTGGGACGGGCGCCCAGCATCCTCTACGGACTAAGAGAAGGATTTACCGGTAGGTATTAAAAATAAGATTTTAAACCTACCGGTAAATCTTTTTTCTCTTAGTCCGTAGAGGATGCTGGGGACTCCATAAGGACCATGGGGATAGACAGGCCCCACAGGAGACATGGGCACTAAGAAAGAACTTTAGGTATGGGTGTGCACTGGCTCCTCCCTCTATGCCCCTCCTCCAGACCTCAGTTAGAGAAACTGTGCCCAGAGGAGACGGACAGTACGAGGAAAGGGTTTGTTAATCCAAGGGCAAGATTCATACCAGCCCACACCATTCACACTGTATAACTAGGGTATATACGAACCAGTTTACAGTATGAAACAACATAGCATCAGTCCGAGACTGATGAAAACTGTAACATAACCCTTATGTAAGCAAAAACTATATACAAGTCTTGCAGAAGTAGTCCGCACTTGGGACGGGCGCCCAGCATCCTCTACGGACTACGAGAAAAAGATTTACCGGTAGGTTTAAAATCTTATTTTCTCTTACGTCCTAGAGGATGCTGTGGACTCCGTAAGGACCATGGGGATTATACCAAAGCTCCCAAACGGGCGGGAGAGTGCGGATGACTCTGCAGCACCGACTGAGCAAACAGGAGATCCTCCACAGCCAGAGTTTCAAACTTGTAGAACTTTGCAAAGGTGTTTGAACCCGACCAAGTAGCAGCTCGGCACAATTGCAACGCCGAGACCCCTCAGGCAGCCTCCCAAGAAGAGCCCACCTTCCTAGTGGAATGGGCCTTAACCGATCTTGGTAACGGCAATCCCGCCGTTGAATGAGCCTGCTGAATCGTGTTACAGATCTAGCGAGCAATAGTCTGCTTTGAAGCAGAAGCGCCAACCTTGTTGGCAGCATACAGGACAAACAGCGCCTCTGTTTTCCTGACCCTAGCCGTTCTGGCTACGTAAATTTTCAAAGCCCTGACCACATCAAGGGACTCTGAATCCTCCAAGTCTCGCGTAGCCACAGGCACCACAATAGGTTGGTTCATATGAAAAGAGGAAACCACCTTAGGCAAGAACTGAGGACGGGTCCGCAATTCCGCTCTATCCACACGGAAAACCAGATAGGGGCTTTTATGAGACAAAGCCGCCAATTCCGACACTCGCCTAGCCGAAGCCAAGGCTAACAACATGACCACTTTCCAAGTGAGATATTTTAATTCCACTGTTTGAAGTGGTTCAAACCAGTGCGACTTAAGGAAACTCAACACCACATTAAGGTCCCAAGGCGCCACCGGAGGTACAAAAGGAGGCTGAATATGCAGCACTCCCTTCACAAAAGTCTGTACTTCTGAGAGAGAAGCTAATTCTTTCTGAAAGAAAATGGATAGGACCGAAATCTGAATCTTAATGGAGCCTAATTTTAGGCCCAAAATCACTCCAGTTTGTAGGAAGTGAAGAAAACGGCCCAGATGGAATTCCTCCGTAGAAGCATTCCTGGCCTCACACCAAGAAACATACTTTCGCCATATACGGTGATAATGTTTAGCTGTCACGTCCTTCCTAGCCTTTATCAGAGTAGGAATGACCTCATCCGGAATGCCCTTTTCCACTAGGATCCGGCGTTCAACCGCCATGCCGTCAAACGCAGCCGCGGTAAGTCTTGGAACAGACAGGGCCCCTGTTGTAGCAGGTCCTGTCTTAAAGGAAGAGGCCACGGATCTTCCGTGAGCATTTCCTGCAGATCCGGATACCAGGCCCTTCGTGGCCAATCTGGAACAATGAGAATTGTCTGTACTCCTATTTTTCTTATTATTCTCAACACCTTGGGGATGAGAGGAAGAGGAGGAAACACATAGACCGACTGGAACACCCAAGGTGTCACTAGGGCGTCCACTGCCACCGCCTGAGGGTCTCTTGACCTGGCGCAATACTCCTGTAGTTTTTCGTTTTGGCAGGACGCCATCATGTCTATCTGGGGCAGGCCCCACTGACTTGCAATCTGTGCGAAGACTTCCTGATGAAGTCCCCACTCTCCTGGATGTAGATCGTGTCTGCTGAGGAAGTCTGCTTCCCAGTTGTCCACTCCCAAAATAACCACTGCTGACAGTGCGCCTACATGATTTTCCGCCCACCGAAGAATCCTGGTGGCTTCCGCCATAGCCACTCTGCTCCTTGTGCCGCCTTGGCGGTTTACATGAGCTACTGCAGTGATGTTGTCTGACTGGATCAGAACCGGTAGGTCGTGAAGCAAAGTCTCCGCTTGACGAAGGGCGTTGTATATGGCCCTTAGTTCCAGGACGTTGATGTGGAGATAAGTCTCTTGACTTGACCAAAGACCTTGGAAGTGTCTTCCCTGTGTGACTGCTCCCCAACCCCGGAGGCTCGCGTCCGTGGTTATCAGAATCCAGTCCTGAATGGCGAACCTGCGACCCTCTAGAAGGTGAGCACTCTGTAGCCATCACAGGAGAGACACCCTTGCCCTGGGGGACAGGGTGATCAACTGATGAATCTGTAGATTGGACCCGGACCACTTATCCAGTAGGTCCCATTGGAAGGTCCTCGCATGGAACTTGCCGAAGGGAATGGCCTCGTAAGATGCCACCACATCTTTCCCAGGACTCGAGTGCAGTGATGCACTGACACCTGTTTTGGCTTCAATAAGTTCAATAGGTCCCTGACCAGAGACATGAGTTCCTGGGCCTTTTCTATCGGAAGGTAAACCCTTTTCTGGTCCGTATCCAGAATCATGCCTAAGATGGTCAAACGAGTCATAGGAACTAACTGCGACTTCGGGATGTTGAGAATCCAGCCGTGTTGTTGTAACACCTTCAGTGAAAGTGACACGCTGTTCAACAACTGCTCTCGGGATCTCGCTTTTATGAGGAGATCGTCCAAGTACGGGATAATTGTGACACCCTGCTTGCGCAGGAGCACCATCATTTCCGCCATTACCTTGGTGAAAATCCTCGGGGCCGTGGAAAGCCCAAACGGCAACGTCTGAAATTGGTAATGACAATCCTGTACCGCAAATCTCAGGTACGCCTGATGAGGTGGATATATAGGAACATGAAGGTATGCATCCTTTATGTCCAGGGATACCATAAAATCCCCCCCTTCTAGGCTGGCGATGACTGCTCTGAGCGATTCCATCTTGAACTTGAACCTTTTCAAGTATAGGTTCAAGGATTTTAAATTTAAAATGGGTCTGAACGAACCGTCCGGTTTCGGGACTACAAATAGGGTTGAGTAATACCCCCTCCCTTGTTGAAGCAGGGGAACTTTGATCACCACCTGTTGAAGACACAATTTTTGAATTGCATTTAAGACCATCTCCCTTTCTGGGGGAGAAGCTGGTAAGGCAGATTTGAAAAACCGGTGAGGAGGCACCTCTTCGAATTCCAGCTTGTAACCCTGGGAAACAATCTCTATCGCCCAGTGATCCACCTGTGAGTGAACCCAGATGTGGCTGAAACGTCGAAGACGTGCCCCCGCTGGGGCGGACTCCCTCAGCGGAGCCCCAGCGTCATGCGGTGGATTTTGTAGAGGCAGGGGAGGACTTCTGCTCCTGGGAACTAGCTGTGGATGGCAGCTTTTTCCCTCTGCCCTTACCTCTGGCAAGAAAGAACGATCCTCGTGCTCTCTTGTTTTTATGTGACCGAAAGGACTGCATTTGATAATGTGGTGCTTCCTTAGACTGTGAGGGAATATAAGGCAACATTTTTTTATTTACCTGCCGTAGCAGTGGAGACCAGGTCCGAGAGACCTTCCCCAAACAATTCCTCACCCCTGTAAGGTAAAACCTCCATATGACTCTTTGAGTCGGCATCACCTGTCCATTGCCGGGTCCATAGGACTCGTCTAGCAGAAATCGACATAGCGTTGACTCTAGAACCCAGTAGGCCAATGTCTCTCTGAGCATCCCTCATATATAAGGCAGCATCTTTAATATGACCCAGGGTTAATAAAATGGTATCCTTATCCAGGGTATCCAATTCCGCAGATAAGGTATCTGTCCACGCTGCTACAGCGCTACAAACCCAAGCCGACGCTATCGTCGGTCTGAGTATGTACCAGAGTGTGTGCAAATGGACTTTAATGTAGCCTCCTGCTTGCGATCAGCAGGATCCCTGAGGGTAGCCGTATCTTGGGATGGCAATGCTACCTTTTTGGATAAGCGTGTCAACGCTTTGTCTACCCTCGGGGAGGATTCCCACCGTATCCTGTCCTTAGTCGGGAAAGGATACGCCATAAGAATCCTTTTGGGAATCTGCAGTTTCTTGTCTGGAGATTCCCAAGCCTTTTCAATTAACTCGTTCAGCTCATGAGAAGGGGTAAAGGTTACCTCAGGTTTCTTTTCCCTATACATGTGTACCCTCGCGTCAGGGACAGGGAGTTCCTCTGTGATATGCAAAACATCCTTTATTGCAATAATCATATATTGAATACTTTTAGCCAATTTTGGCTGTAACTTTGCATCATCGTAGTCGACACTGGAGTCAGAATCCGTGTCGGTATTAGTGTCTACTATTTGGGATAGTGGGCGCTTTTGAGACCCAGAGGGTCCCTGCGACATAGGGGCAGGCAGGGCCTGACTCTCTGCATAATTCCTGGACTCAGCTTTGTCCAACCTTTTGTGCAAAACATTTACATTAGCAGTTAAAACATTCCACATATCCACCCAGTCAGGTGTCGGCGTTGCTGACGGAGACACTACATTCATTTGCTCCACCTCCTCACTAGGAAAGCCTTCTACCTCAGACATACCGACACACGCGTACCGACACACCACACACTCAGGGAAACCTCTTATCTGAAGACAGTTCCCCCACAAAGGCCCTTTGGAGAGACAGAGAGAGAGAGTATGCCAGCACACACCCAGCGCTAATGACCCAGGTAAAAACACACTAAGTTTACCCAGGTAGCGCTGTAATTAATTATTTGTGCCAAATTATGTGCCCCCCCCTCTTTAAAACCCTCTTTCACCGTATAAGCATGGGAGAGTCCGGGGAGCTTCCTCTCAGCAGTGTGTTGTGGAGAAAATGGCGCTGGTGAGTGCTGAGGAACAAGCTCCGCCCCCTCAGCGGCGGGCTTCGGTCCTGCTTAAAAATTCAAAATATGGCGGGGGATCTCTCTTATATACAGTGCCCAGCCTGTATATAAGTTTATTGCCACCTTTGGAGGTCCATATTGCTGCCCAGGGCGCCCCCCCTGCGCCCTGCACCCTTACAGTGACTGCCGTTTGTGTGTGCTGTGTGGGAGCAATGGCGCACAGCACTACTGCTGTGCGTTACCTCAGTGAAGATCTGAAGTCTTCTGCCGCCTTTGAAGTCTTTCGGCTCTGCAAGGAGGACGGTGGCGCGGCTCTGGGACGAACTGTGGGGTGAGACCTGCGTTCCGTTCCCTCTGAGCTAATGGTGTCCAGTAGCCTAAGAAACAGAGCCTAACATTAAAGTAGGTCTGTTTCTCTCCCCTCAGTCCCTCGCTGCAGGGAGTCTGTTGCCAGCAGGCTCCCTGAAAATAAAAAAACCTAACAAATACTTTTTCAGGAAAACTCAGGAGAGCTCCCTGTAATGCACCCAGTCTCCTCTGGGCACAGTAATAAACTGAGGTCTGGAGGAGGGGCATAGAGGGAGGAGCCAGTACACACCCATACCTAAAGTTTTCTTAGTGCCCATGCCTCCTGCGGAGCCCGTCTATCCCCATGGTCCTTACGGAGTCCCCAGCATCCTCTAGGACGTAAGAGAAATCCTATTTTCTCAAACGTCCTAGAGGATGATGGGGATGCTTCAAGAACCATGGGGTTTATACCAAAGCTCCAGAACGGGCGAGAGAGTGCAGATGACTCTGCAGCACCGATTGACCAAACATGAGGTCCTCCTCAGCCAGGGCATCAAACTTGTAGAACTTAGCAAAAGTGTTTGAACCCGACCAAATAGCCGCTCGGCAAAGCTGTATCGCCGAGACCCCTCGGGCAGCCGCCCAAGATGAGCCCACCTTTCTCGTAGAATGGACCTTCACCGATTTCGGCAACGGCAATCCCGCCGTAGAATGAGCATGCTAAATCGTATTACAGATCCAGCGTGCAATAGTCTGCTTGGAAGCAGGAGCCCCAATCTTGTTGGGAGCATACAGGACAAACAGAGCCTACGTTTTCCTAATCTGAGCCGTTCAGGCGACATACATTTTCAAAGCTCTGACCACATCGAGAGACTTCGATTCCACCAAGGCTTCAGTAGCCACTGGCACCACAATAGGTTGGTTCATGTGAAACGATGAAACCACTTTTGGTAGAAATTGCTGACGAGTTCTGAACTCCGCTCTATCTACATGGAATATCAAATAGGGGCTCTTGTGAGACAAAGCCGCTAATTCAGACACCCGCCTTGCGGATGCCAAGGCCAACAGCATGACCACTTTCCAAGTGAGGAATTTGCGCTCAACCTTTTGTAAAGGTTCAAAACAATGAGATTGCAGGAACTGCAACACCACGTTAAGATCCCATGGTGCCACTGGGGGCACAAAGGGAGGTTGGATGTGCAGCACTCCTTTCACAAAGGTCTGAACTTCTGGATGGGAAGCCAATTCTTTCTGAAAGAGAATTGACAAGGCCGAAATTTGTACTTTAATGGAGCCTAACTTTAGGCCCGCATCCACACCTGCTTGCAAAAAATGGAGAAAACGCCCCAGCTGAAATTCTTCCGTAGGAGCCTTCTTGGATTTACACCAAGACACATATTTTCTCCAAATACGGTGATAATGCCTCGCCGTTACTTCTTTTCTAGCCTGAAGTAGTGTGGGAATGACTTCACTGGGAATGCCCTTTCGGGCTAGGATTTGGCGATCAACCGCCATGCAGTCAAACGCAGCCGCGGTAAGTCTTGATACACGTACGGTCCTTGCTGTAACAGGTCCTCTCGTAGAGGAAAAGGCCAGGGATATCCTATGAGTAATTCCTGAAGATCCGGATACCAGGCCCTCCTTGGCCAGTCTGGAACAATGAGTATCGCCTGAACCCTTGTTCTTCTTATGATCTTTACCACCCTTTGGAATGAGTGGAAGTGGAGGGAACACATAGACTGACGGAAACACCCACGGTGTCACTAGGGCGTCCACAGTTATTGCTTGAGGGTCCCTCGACCTGGAACAATATCTCTGAAGTTTCTTGTTGAGGCAAGACGCCATCATGTCTATTTGAGGAATTCCCCCAACAACTTGTTACTTCTGCAAAGACCTCTTGATGAAGACCCCACTCTCCTGGATGGAGATTGTGTCTGCTGAGGAAGTCTGCTTCCCAGTTGTCCACGCCTGGAATGAAGACTGCTGACAGAGCGCTTGAATGTCTTTCCGACAAGCGAAGAACTTTTGTGGCCTCCGCCATTGCCGCTCTGCTCTTTGTTCCGTCCTGGCAGTTTATGTATGCCACTGCTGTTATGTTGTCCGACTGAATCAAGACGGGTAGGCCACGAAGAAGATGTTCTGCTTGCAGAAGGCAGTTGTAAATGGCCCTTAATTTCAGAATGTTTATGTGCAGACAAGCTTCCTGGCTTGACCATTTTCCCTGGAAATTTTCCCCGTGTGACTGCTCCCCAGCCTCGGAGACTTGCATCCGTGGTCACCAGGATCCAATCCTGGCTCCCGAACCTGTGTCCCTCTAGGAGGTGAGAACTGTGCAGCCACCACAGAAGAGAGATTCTGGTCCTGGAAGATAGAATTATTTTCTGGTGCATGTGCAGGTGAGACCCGGACCACTTGTCCAACAGGTCCCACTGAAACACCCTGGCATGGAGCCTGCCAAACTGAATGGCTTCGTAGGCCGCCACCATCTTCCCCAGCAACCGAGTGCACTGATGAATCGACACTCTTGCCAGTTTCAGATTCTGTTTGACCATGTTCTGGATTTCCAGAGCCTTTTCCACTGGAAGAAAGACTCTCTGTAATTCTGTGTCCAGAATCATCCCCAAGAATGACAGCCGTGTTGTCGGAACCAAGTGTGATTTTGGCAAGTTTAGGAGCCAACCATGTTGTTGCAGAATTATCAGGGAGAGCGTAACGTTTTTCAGTAATTGCTCCTTGGATCTCGCCTTTATTAGGAGATCGTACAAGTACGGAATAATTGTGATTCCTTGCTTGCGCAGGAGAACCATCATTTCCGCCATTACTTTGGTGAAAATCCTCGGAGCCGTGGACAGACCAAACGGCAACGTCTGAAATTGGTAATGACAATCCTGAACAGCAAACCTCAGTTAAGTCTGATGTGGAGGATATATGGGGACGTGTAAGTAGTCATCCTTTATGTCGACCGACACCATAAAATCCCCCTCCTCTAGACTAGAGATCACTGCTCGGAGAGATTCCATCTTGAATTTGAATGTTTTCAAATAGAAATTGAGGGATTTTAGGTTCAGAATCGGTCTGACGAGCCATCCAGCTTCGGGACCACGAACATGCTCGAATAAAAGCCTTCTCCCTGCTGTGACGGGGGTACCGTGAAAATGACTTGATTTTGACACAGCTTTTGTATTGCAGCGCATACTACCTCCCTTTCCGAAAGAGAAGCTGGCAAGGCCGATTTGAAAAATCGGTGAGGGGGCACGTCTTGAAACTCCAATTTGTACCCTTGGGCTACTATTTCTAATACCCAAGGATCCAGGGCCGAGCGAACCCAGACCTGACTGAAGAGTTGGAGACGTGCCCTCACCAGTGCGGACTCCCGCAGAGGAGCCCCAGCGTCATGCGGTGGATTTGGCAGAAGCCGGGGAGGACTTCTGCTCTTGGGAACCTGCCACAGCCGGTGACCTTTTTCCCCTTCCTCTAGTAGCAAGGAAGAAAGACCCTCGTCCTTTTTTGTATTTATTGGGCCGAAAGGACTGCATCTGATAGTGAGGCGTTTTCTTTTGTTATGCAGGGACATAAGGTAGAAATGAGGACTTACCTGCGGTAGCCATAGATACCAGGTCAGCGAAGCAGTCACCAAACAAGACACCACCTTTATACGGCAGAGACTCCATAGCCTTCTTAGAGTCAGCATCAGCATTCCATTGATGAATCCACAATGCCCTCCTAGCCGAGACTGCCATGGCATTGGCTCTTGATCCCAAAAGGCCAAAATCCCTCACAGCTTCCTTAAGGTAGGCTGCAGCGTCCTTGATATAAGCCAGTGTCAAAAGAATGCTATCCCTATCCAGGGAATCTACATCAGATGACAAGTTATCTGCCCACTTCTCAATAGCGCTACTCACCCATGCCGATGCAACGGCAGGTCTGAGCAGCGTACCCGTAGTGACATATATGGATTTCAATGTATTTTCCTGCTTACGATCCCGCAGGAGACGGAAGCGCCACCTTTTTGGATAGACGCGATAGTGCCTTGTCCACAGTGGGAGTTGACTCCCACTTTTCCCTGTCCCCAGAGAGGAACGGATATGCCACCGGAATTCTCTTGGGAACCTGTAACTTTTTGTCAGGATTTTCCCAAGCCTTTTCAAAAAGAGTGTTCAGTTCATGAGAGGGAGGAAACGTTACCTCAGGTTTCTTTCCTTTATACATACAGACCCTTGTCTCAGGAACAGCAGGGTCTTCCGTGATATGTAATACGTCTGTTATCGCCACAATCATGTACTGAATGCTCTTAGCCAGTTTAGGATTCAACCTGGCATCACTATAGTCGACACTGGAGTCAGAGTTAGTGTCGGTATCCGCTATCTGGGTAAATGAACGCTTCTGTGACCCCGAGGGGGTATGGACTTGTGACAATGCATCCTCCATGGATTTTCTCCATGCCTGGTTCTGAGACTCAGATTTATCTAATCTCTTATTCAATCGAGCCACATTTGCATTCAAAACACTCAAAACATTTACCCAATCAGCAGTCGGCGATGCCAACAAGGTCACTCCCACCGTCTGTTCACTCCAGCCTCCTCCTGGGAAGAGCACTCAGCCTCAGACATGCCGACACACGCGTACTGACACCCACAACCACACTGGGGCTATAGGGGACAGACTCACAGCAAAGCCTGTTAGAGAAACACAGAGGGAGTTTTGCCAGCTCACAACCCAGCGCCTATCCCGGTTCTGAAAAGTTTAATATAATGCCTCAGACCCGTTAGCGCTTTTAATATTAATAAAACAGCACCAAATTACTGTGCCCCCCCCCCCCCGTTTTGCACCCTGTTACTTGTACAGCAGTGTAGGAGGCAAGGACCAGCGTCTCTGCAGATCTGTGAAGAGAAAATGGCGCTGATTAGAGCTGTGAGGGCTAAGCCACGCCCCCCTCAATGGCGCGCTTCAGTCCCGCTATTTTCCACATATTTATACTGGCGGGGGTCTGGTTTTAGTGCCCAAGCACTTTATACCGCTTTTGCCAGTCCATTTGTGAGGTTTTATGCTGCCCCCCCTGCGCCCTGCACCCTGTAGTGCCGCTGTGTGTGTGGGAGAATGGCGCGCAGCGGGCGCGCTACCTTAAAGCCGTCACAGAAGTCTTCTGATCATCTTCTACTCACCCGTCTTCTGGCTCTGCAAGGGGGATGACGGCGCGGCTCCGGGAACGAGCATCTAGGCGTACCTAGCGATCAGACCCTCTGGAGCTAATGGTGTCCAGTAGCCTAAGAAGCAGAGCCTTGAAGTAGGTCTGCTTCTCTCCCCTCAGTCCCACGAAGCAGGGAGCCTGTTGCCAGCAGGTTTCCCTGAAAATAAAAAACGAGTTTTATGGTAAGAACTTACCCTTGTTAAAACTCTTTCTGCGAGGTACACTGGGCTCCGCAAGTCTGGACAATGGGGTGTAGAGTAGGATCTTGATCCGAGGCACCAACAGGCTCAAAGCTTTGACTGTTCCCAGAATGCACAGCGCCACCTCCTATATCACCCCGCCTCCCAGCACAGGAGCTCAGTTTAGTTAACCAGCCCAATGCAGTAGCAGGAAAAGAGACGACAACGGTTAGTAGCCACATACACCACACTCTCATGACAAGAGAAGTGTCAGCGGCTAATGCCATATCAACCCAAAGAAGCTAAGTGCCTCAGGGTGGGCGCCTTGTGGATCCCAGTGTACCTCGCAGCAAGAGTTTTAACAAGGGTAAGTTCTTACCATAAAACTCGTTTTCTGCTGCGGGGTACACTGGGCTCCACAAGTCTGGACAATGGGGATGTCCTAAAGCAGTTCCTTATGGGAGGGGACGCACTGTCGCGGGCACAAGAACCCGGCGTCCAAAGGAAGCATCCTGGGAAGCGGCAGTATCGAAGGCATAGAACCTTATGAACGTGTTCCCGGAGGACCACGTAGCCGCCTTGCACAATTGGTCAAGGGTCGCACCATGTTGGGCCACCCAAGAAGGTCCAACAGACCGAGTAGAATGGGCCGTAATGTGAACAGGAGCTGACAG
Organism: Pseudophryne corroboree; assembly: GCF_028390025.1. Lineage (NCBI taxonomy): Eukaryota > Metazoa > Chordata > Amphibia > Anura > Myobatrachidae > Pseudophryne > Pseudophryne corroboree. Next base: position 416,927,507 of record NC_086446.1, on the reverse strand, counting down.
ACCAGCCTTCACATAAGCATGCGCAATCACCATTCTAATCCACCTGGCCAGGGTCTGCTTGTGAGCAGGCCAGCCACGTTGTGAAATCCAAACAAAACAAAGAGAGAATCAGACTTTCGAATAGAAGCAGTTCTCTTCACATAGATACGGAGAGCCCATACCACATCCAAAGACCGCTCTTTGGGAGACAAATCAGGAGAGACAAAAGCTGGAACCACAATCTCCTGATTAGGGTGTAACGAAAGAAACCACCTTAGGTAAATATCCGGGAAGAGTCCTAAGAACCGCCCGGTCACGGTGAAAAATCAGACATGGGGAACTACAAGACAAGGCACCCAAATCCGACACTCTTCTAGCAGAGGCAATAGCCAGCAAGAACACCACCTTAAGGGAAAGCCACCTAAGGTCAGCTGAACCAAAAGGTTCAAATGGAGGCTCCTGAAACGCCTCCAAAACAACCGACAAGTCCCAAGGAGCCACAGGCGGGACATAGGGAGGTTGGATACGCAACACACCCTGAGTTAAAGTATGAACATCAGGTAAAGTCGCAATTTTTCTCTGAAACCACACCGACAAGGCAGAAATATGAACTTTGAGGGAGGCCAGACGCAGGCCTAAATCTAGGCCCTGCTGTAGAAAAGCCAAAAGTTTGGCTGTACTAAACTTGGAAGCGTCATAATGGTTAGATGCGCACCAAACAAAGTAGGAATGCCAGACCCGATGGTAAATCCGAGCAGAGGCCAGTTTCAGAGCCCGCAACATAGTTTTAATGACCTCTTCAGAAAAACCCTTAGCTCTTAAGACGGAGGCTTCAAGAGCCACGCCGTCAAAGACATCCGGGCTAGGTCCTGGTAGACACAGGGGCCCTGAACGAGGAGGTCTGGGCGTTGTGGAAGTAGAAGTGGACCCTCTGACGATAGGCCTTGCAGGTCTGAGAACCAGTGCCGTCTGGGCCACGCCGGAGCTATGAGAAGCAGATTTCCTTTTTCTTGCTTGAACTTCTGAATTACCCTGGGCAGGAGTGACACCGGAGGGAACACGTACGGCAGCCGAAACCTCCACGGCACTGCCAGCGCATCCACGAATGCTACTTGAGGATCCCTTGTCCTTGCTCCGAAGACCGGAACCTTGTGATTGTGTCGAGACGCCATCAGATCCACATCTGGAAGACCCCACCTTTCCACGAGGAGTTGAAACACTTCTGGATGGAGGCCCCACTCGCCGGCATGCACGTCCTGACGACTGAGAAAGTCCGCTTCCCAATTCAGGACTCCCGGAATGAATATTGCCGATATTGCTGGTAGATGGCGTTTTGCCCAACGTAGAATCCGTGAGGCTTCCTTCATTGCCAAACGGCTTCGAGTGCCGCCTTGATGATTTATGTAAGCCACTGTGGTGGCGTTGTCCGACTGTACTTGAACAGGATGGTTCTGAATCAAATGCTCGGCTAGGTTCAATGCATTGAAGACCGCCCGCAATTCCAGAATGTTGATCGAGAGGAGAGATTCCTCCTTGGTCCACCGACCCGGCAAGGAGTGCTGCTCCAGCACCGCGCCCCAACCTCTTATACTGGCATCTGTCGTCAACAGGACCCAGTTGGATATCCAGAAGGGACGGCCTCTGCACAATTGTCGGTCCTGGAGCCACCAGAGCAGCGACAGACGGACCTCCGGAGTCAATGAGATCATTTGAGACCCGATCCGGTGAGGCAGGCCGTCCCACTTGGCTAGAATCAGCTTCTGGAGGGGGTGAGAATGGAATTGAGCATACTCCACCATGTCGAATGCTGATACCATGAGGCCCAGCACCTGCATTGCCGAATGTATCGACACTTGAGGACGAGAAAGAAAGCAACGAATCCTGTCCTGAAGTTTCAGGACTTTCTCCTGAGACAAGAACAACCTCTGGTTGTGAGTGTCCAACAGCGCTCCCAGATGCACCATGTTCTGAGCAGGGACCAGGGAGGATTTCTTCCAGTTGATGAGCCACCCGTGGGCTTGTAGAAACCGGACCGTCATATCCAGATTACGCAGGAGAAGATCTGGGGAATTTGCCAGGATTAACAAGTCGTCCAGATACGGCAGTATCCTGACCCCTTGACGGCGGAGTACCACCGTCATAACTTTGGTTAAGACTCGCGGAGCCGTTGTTAAACCAAAAGGTAACACCCGAAACTGGTAATGGAGGTTGCCAATAGCGAACCTCAGGTATTGTTGATGTGACACTGCTATAGGAATATGCAGGTAAGCATCCTGTATGTCCAGGGAGACCATGTAGTCCCCATGTTCCAAGGCCAGAACTATAGAGCGAAGGGTTTCCATACGGAACTTGGAAACCTTCACAAACTTGTTCAGTGCCTTGAGGTTGAGAATGAGCCGGGAGGACCCATTCGGTTTCGGGACTAGAAACAGCGGAGAATAGTACCCCCAGCCCCTCTGAGCAAGAGGCACCTGTACTACGACTCCTGTATCCAGGAGGGTCTGTACCACCGAATGCAGAGTGTTTGCCTTTGTCTGGTCCGACGGGACGTCTGTCTGGCAAAATCGATGAGGGGGTCGGTTTTTGAAGGCTATGGCGTAACCTCGAGTGACGACTTCCCGTACCCAGGCATCTGAAGTGGTCTTCAACCATTCCTGGGTATACCCTAGAAGCCGGCCCCCAGGGGGAGGCCCGCCCCGTCATGCGGCAGGCTTATCGGTCTTGGCTGCTGGCTGACGGGCAGCCCAGGTTCATTTGGGCTTCGGCTTACCAGGTTTGGAAGTGCGGGCCTGCTTATGGTACGCCTGACCTTTTGCTTTACCTGAAGGACGAAAGGGGCGAAAGTACGTGCCTTTTGCCTTCGACACAGAAGGAGCTGTATTAGGCAGACAGGCAGTTTTGGCAGTAGCCAAGTCAGCCACTATCTTATTTAAGTCCTCCCCAAACAGAATATCCCCCTTGAAAGGGAGTACCTCCAGGGTTTTTCTAGAGTCCAGATCCATAGACCAGGATCTCAGCCACAATATCCTGCGAGCCAGGACTGACATAGTAGAGGCCTTGGCTGCTAGGATACCGGCATCAGAAGCCGCCTCTTTAATATAGCGAGAAGCTGTGACAATATATGACAAGCATTGTCTAGCATGGTCAGAGGAGATTTCAGCTTCTAACTCCAAGGCCCATGCTTCAATAGCCTCTGCCGCCCATGTAGCTGCAATAGTGGGCCTTTGTGCAGCACCCGTGAGGGTGTAAATCGCTTTAAGACAACCCTCGACACGTTTATCCGTAGGCTCTTTTAGAGACGTGACGGTAGTGACAGGTAGAGCTGAGGAAACCACCATCCTAGCCACATGTGAGTCTACTGGAGGAGGCATTTCCCAATTCTTAGACAGCTCTGGCGCAAGGGGATAGCGAGCCAGCATCTTCTTTTGAGGCACAAACTTCGTACCCGGGCTTTGCCAGGGTTCCTGACGTATATCCACTAGGTGGTCAGAGTGAGGTAAAACTTGTTTAATCACCTTCTGACGCTTGAACCTATCTGGTTTCTTAGGAGGAACGGATGGCTCGGGATCATCCTTAATCTGCAGAATTAACTTAATAGCCTCCAAAAGATCAGGAACATCCACATTATTAACTAGCGTATGCAGAAGCGTGGAAAAAGCGGCCCACGGAGGGTCAGTATGTGCCTCAGTTGCCACAGTCCCACTGGGGGGCAAGGAGCCCCCAGAACCAGAGCCCACAGCTGCTATGTTCTCCCCATATGTGCCTGTGGCTTCAGCAACACCAGCAGTGTGTTCCGCCTCAGAACCGTTACCTTCAGAAGCAGACATGATATAACTTGCAGTATGAGGTAACACAGTACAATTATTAGCAGCACCATATCCCTAAACCCAAACCCCTGCGCAGTGTAGTCAGCACCAGCAGAAATAAAGGAGAGATATGGTGACTAAATCACAGAGAAAAAATAAGAATTTACTCACCGGTAATTCTATTTCTCGTAGTCCGTAGTGGATGCTGGGAACTCCGTAAGGACCATGGGGAATAGCGGGCTCCGAAGGAGGCTGGGCACTCTAGAAAGATTTATGACTACCTGGTGTGCACTGGCTCCTCCCACTATGACCCTCCTCCAAGCCTCAGTTAGGACACTGTGCCCGGACGAGCAGACATAATAAGGAAGGATTTAGAATCCCGGTTAAGACTCTTACCAGCCACACCAATCACATCGTACAACTCGTGATACTATATCCAGTTTGACAGTATGAAAACAACTGAGCCTCTCAACAGATGGCTCAACAATAACCCTTTAGTTAACAATAACAATTTACAAGTATTGCAGACAATCCGCACTTGGGATGGGCGCCCAACATCCACTACGGACTACGAGAAATAGAATTACCGGTGAGTAAATTCTTATTTTCTCTAACGTCCTAGTGGATGCTGGGAACTCCGTAAGGACCATGGGGATAATACCAAAGCTCCCAAACGGGCGGGAGAGTGCGGATGACTCTGTAGCACCGAATGAGAGAACTCCAGGTCCTCCACAGCCAGGGTATCAAATTTGTAGAATTTTGCAAACGTGTTTGCCCCTGACCAAGTAGCTGCTCGGCAAAGTTGTAAAGCGGAGACCCCTCGGGCAGCCGCCCAAGATGAGCCCACCTTCCTTGTGGAATGGGCATTTACAGATTTTGGCTGTGGTATGCCTGCCACAGAATGTGCAAGCTGAATTGTACTACAAATCCAGCGAGCAATAGACTGCTTAGAAGCAGGAGCACCCAGCTTGTTGGGTGCATACAGGATAAACAGCGAGTCAGAGATTCTGACTCCAGCCGTCCTGGAAACATATATTTTCAGGGCCCTGACAACGTCTAGCAACTTGGAGTCCTCCAATTCACTAGTAGCCGCTGGCACCACAATAGGCTGGTTCAGGTGAAACGCTGACACCACCTTAGGAAGAAATTGGGGACGAGTCCTCAATTCTGCCCTATCCATATGGAAAATCAGATAAGGGCTTTTACATGATAAAGCCGCCAATTCTGACACTCGCCTGGCTGAAGCCAAGGCCAATAACATGACCACTTTCCACGTGAGATATTTTAGATCCACGGTTTTTAGTGGCTCAAACCAATGTGATTTTAAGAAAACTCAACACCACGTTGAGATCCCAAGGTGCCACAGGGGGCACAAACGGGGGCTGAATATGCAGCACTCCTTTCACAATGCCTGAACTTCAGGTACTGAAGCTAATTCTTTTTGAAAGAAAATCGACAGAGCCGAGATCTGTACTTTAATGGAGCCTAGACTTAGGCCCATTTTCACTCCTGCTTGCAGGAAATGTAGAAATCGACCTAGTGGAAATTCCTCTGTTGGGGCCTTTTTTGGCCTCGCACCATGCAACATATTTCCGCCACATGCGGTGATAATGCTTTGCCGTAACATCTTTCCTGGCTTTAATAAGCGCAGGAATGACTTCTTCCGGAATACCCTTTTCCTTCAGGATCCAGCGCTCAATCGCCATGCCATCAAACGCAGCCGCGGTAAGTCTTGGAACAGACAGGGCCCCTGCTGAAGCAGGTCCTGTCTGAGCGGCAGAGGCCATGGGTCCTCTGATATCATTTCCTGAAGTTCCGGGTACCAAGCCCTTCTTGGCCAATCCGGAACCACGAGTATCGTTCTTACTCCTCGCCATCTTATTATTCTCAGTACCTTTGGTATGAGAGGCAGAGTAGGGAACACATAAACCGACTGGTACACCCACGGTGTCACTAGAGCGTCCACAGCTATCGCCTGAGGGTCCCTTGACCTGGCGCAATATCTCTTTAGCTTTTTGTTGAGGCGGGACGCCATCATGTCCACCTGTGGCCTTTCCCAACGGTTTACCAACAGCAGGAAGACTTCTGAATGAAGTCCCCACTCTCCCGGGTGTAGGTCGTGTCTGCTGAGGAAGTCTGCTTCCCAGTTGTCCACTCCCGGAATGAACACTGCTGACAGTGCTAGTACGTGATTTTCCGCCCATCGGAGAATCCTTGTGGCTGCTGCCATTGCCATCCTGCTTCTTGTGCCGCCCTGTCGGGTCACATGGGCGACTGCCGTGATGTTGTCTGACTGTATCAGTACCGGCTGGTTTTGAAGCAGGGGTCTTGCCTGCCTTAGGGCATTGTAAATGGCCCTCAGTTCCAGAATTTATATGTAGGGAAGTCTCCTGACTTGACCATAGGCCCTGGAAGTTTCTTCCCTGTGTGACTGCTCCCCAGCCTTGAAGGCTGGCATCCGTGGTCACCAGGACCCAGTCCTGTATGCCGAAACTGCGGCCCTCTAGAAGATGAGCACCCTGCATCCACCACAGTAGACACACCCTGGTCCTTGGAGACAGGGTTATCATTTGATGCATTTGAAGATGCGATCCCGACCACTTATCTAAGAGGTCTCACGGGAAGGTCCTCGCATGGAACCTGCCGAATGGAATTGCTTCGTATGAAGCCACCATTTTTCCCAGGACTCGTGTGCAACGATGCACCGATACCCTTTTTGGTTTTAGGAGGTCTCTGACTAGAGATGACAGCTCCTTGGCTTTCTCCTGCGGGAGAAACACTTTTTTCTGTTCTGTGTCCAAAATCATCCCCAGGAACAGTAAGCGAGTGGAAGGAACCAGCTGTGACTTTGGAATGTTCAGAATCCAGCCATGCTGTTGTAGCACCTCCTGAGATAGTGCTACTCCGACCAGTAACTGCTCCCTGGACCTTGCCTTTATAAGGAGATCATCCAAATATGGGATAAATAAAAACTCCCTTTTTTTTTTTTTGAAGGAGTATCATCATTTCTGCCATTACCTTGGTAAACACCCTCCGTGCCGTGGACAGTCCAAACGGTAGTGTCTGGAATTGGTAATGGCAATCCTGTACCACAATCTGAGGTACTCCTGGTGAGGAAGGTAAATAGGGACATGTAGGTAAGCATCCTTGATGTCCAGGGATACCATGTAATCCCCCTCGTCCAGGCTTGCAATAACCGCCCTGAGCGATTCCATCTTGAACTTTGTTATGTAAGTGTTCAAGGATTTCCATTTTAAAATGGGTCTCACCGAACCGGATGGTTTCGGTACCACAAACAGTGTGGAATAGTAACCCCGTCCTTGTTGAAGTAGGGGCACCTTGACTATCACCTGCTGGGAATACAGCTTGTGAATTGCCTCTAGCACAGCCTCCCTGCCTGAGGGAGTTGTCGGCAAGGCAGATTTGAGTAAACGGCGGGGGGGAGACGCCTCGACTTCCAGCTTGTACCCCTGAGATACTACTTGAAGGATCCCGGGATCCACCTGTGAGCGAGCCCACTGATCGCTGAAATTTTTGAGGCGGCCCCCCACCGTACCTGGCTACGCCTGTGGAGCCCCCGCGTCATGCGGTGGACTCAGAGGAAGCAGGGGAAGAATTTTGATTCTGGGGACTGGCTGCTGGTGCAGCTTTTTCCCTCTTCCCTCGTTTGACCCGCCTGCTTTTTTGAAGCCGAAAGGACTGTACCTGATAATACAGTGCGTTTCTTAGGCTGTGAGGAAACCTGAGGTAAAATATTTTCATCCCAGCTGTTGCTGTGGATACGAGGTCCCAGAGACCATCCCCAACCAATTCCTCACCCTTATAAGGCTCTATGTGCCCTTTAAAGTCAGCATCACCTGTCCAGTGTCGGGTCTTGACAGAATGGACATTGCAATAATTCAGGATGCCAGCCGGCAAAATATTCCTCTGTGCATCCCTCATATATAAGACGACGTCTTATGTTCGCAAAATAGTATCCCTGTTTGAAAGGGGTACAGACCACGCTGCAGCAGTCTGCAGGTCTCAGTCTAGTACCTGAGTGTGTAATTACAGACTTCAGGATAGCCTCCTGCTATTTATCAGCAGGTACCTTCAAAGTGGCCGTATCCTAAGACGGCAGTGCCACCTTGACAAACGTGTGAGCGCCTTATCCACCCTAGGGGATATCTCCCAGCGTAACTTATCCTCTGGCGGGAAAGGGTACGCCATCAGTAACTTGTTAGAAATTCAGTTTCTTATCGGGGAAACCCACGCTTTTTCACACTTCATTCACTCATTTGATGGGGGAACAAAACACTGCCTGCTTTTTCTCCCCACACATAAAACCCTTTGTTTTTAGTGGTACTTGGGTTAATGTCAGAAATGTGTAACACATTTTATATTGCCGGGATCATGTAACGGATGTTCCTAGTGGATTGTGTATATGTCTCAACCTCGTCGACACTGGAGTCAGACTCCGTGTCGACATCTGTGTCTGCCATCTGAGGGAGCGTTGATGGCCTTTGAGACGTCTGGGCAGGCGCGGGCTGAGAAGCCGGCTGTCCCATAGCTGTTACGTCATCCAGCCTTTTATGTAAGGAGTTGACACTGTCTGTTAATACCTTCCACCTATCCATCCACTCTGGTGTCGGCCCACAGGGGCGACATCTCATTTATCGGCATCTGCTCCGCCTCCACATAAGTCTCCTCATCAAACATGTCGACACAGCCGTACCGACACACCGCACACACACAAGGAATGCTCCAATGAGGACAGGACCCACAAAAGCCCTTTGGGGGGACAGAGTGAGAGTATGCCAGCACACACCAGAGCGCTATATAATGCAGGGACTAACTGAGTTATGTCCCCTATAGCTGCTTTTATATAATTTATACTGCGCCTAAATTTAGTGCCCCCCCTCTCTGTTTTAACCCTGTTCTGTAGTGTAGACTGCAGGGGAGAGCCAGGGAGCTTCCCTCCAACGGAGCTGTGAGGGAAAAATGGCGCCAGTGTGCTGAGGAGATAGGCTCCGCCCCTTTTTCGCAGACTTTTCTCCCGCATTTTTATGGAATCTGGCAGGGGTTAATATACATCCATATAGCCCTGGGGGTTATATGTGATGTATTTTTGCCAGCCAAGGTGTTTATATTGCTGCTCAGGGCGCCCCCCCCCAGCGCCCTGCACCCATCAGTGACCGGAGTGTGTGGTGTGCATGAGGAGCAATGGCGCACAGCTGCAGTGCTGTGCGCTACCTTGGTGAAGACTGATGTCTTCTGCCGCCGTTTTTCCGGACCTCTTCTTGCTTCTGGCTCTGTAAGGGGGACGGCGGCGCGGCTCCGGGACCGAACACCAAGGACTGGGCCTGCGGTCGATCCCTCTGGAGCTAATGGTGTCCAGTAGCCTAAGAAGCCCAATCCGGCTGCAAGCAGGCGAGTTCGCTTCTTCTCCCCTTAGTCCCTCGCTGCAGTGAGCCTGTTGCCAGCAGGTCTCACTGAAAATAAAAAACCTAAATCTATACTTTCTTTCTAAGGGCTCAGGAGAGCCCCTAGTGTGCATCCAACCTCGGCCGGGCACAAGATCTAACTGAGGCTTGGAGGAGGGTCATAGTGGGAGGAGCCAGTGCACACCAGGTAGTCATAAATCTTTCTAGAGTGCCCAGCCTCCTTCGGAGCCCGCTATTCCCCATGGTCCTTACGGAGTTCCCAGCATCCACTAGGACGTTAGAGAAATACGTAATACAGTATATCTTTGTGAAAATCCTATATTAAATAACACCTGACGCACCAAGCCCCCTCAGGTTATAGAATATAGGGATAGCAAGTTGAGTGAAAGACACGAGATGGACACCACTCAGCTATCAATGCACACACAAATAGTCACAGTTTGTACAATGCAGAGGTTATTACAGACAATAATACTGCACTGGACTAGCTTACACAGCTATATAACAGTAGATATAACACTACACAATAAAAAACTGGATGTATATCACAGGGTAATTGTACTATAAACCCCTGACTAAATGCACTCTTTCTTACTAACACTGACTAAAAAGGCAGGTAGAATACTTAAGTGTCATGTAAAGGCACAGCGCTGACAACCAGGCGGCTTTACATAGGAGGATTTGCCCAAGCAGTCCCAGGAACAGTGAGCTGAGGAGTAATGGCGCCGCAGACACTGACAGGGAGTGAGGAAAAGACAGAAATGCAGCTCCAGGGCGGGAACACTTGCTGGAAATGGCGCCCTGGGCCTGGGGGAGGGGCTTCAGGTCTAAGCCTTATCCCCCTTGCTGGCAAAACCACCGGGTACTGTGGGCGATATTAAAATCGGTTTGGTGATCTAGTGGGATCGCCTGTATCCAGTGTCCACCGCCAGCGCGCGCGGTCCGCCTCCCACTGACCACGCCGGATCGCGATAAAGACCGGGTCCCGCGAGCGGGACCCACTTACCACCTCCCGAAGCGCGGCCACGCGATCCTGGAGAGTCCCAGCCATGTGTGTCTAACATGAAGAAAACCGGAGCCTCCGCTGTAGGTACCCGGCAACCAGGGCTCGGGAGTGTACAGCGCCGCTGGGGAGAGCTGGAGCTGCAGCAGTGAATGTCACAAGACATTTACCACCGTTGCTGCCCTTGAAGTCTTCACTTTTTACCTCATAAAAAGCTTTTCTCAGGGCTGCTTGGAGCAGCCCCTCTGTTTTGTGTGCCTGCTTACTGCAGCACCAACTGACAAACTGAGCTCCTGTGCTGGGAGGCGGGGTGATATAGGAGGCGGCGCTATGCATCTTGGGAAGAAGGTCAAAGCTTTGAGCCTGTTGGTGCCTCGGATCAAGATCCTACTCTACACCCCATTGTCCAGACTTGTGGAGCCCAGTGTACCCCGCAGCAGAAAACCTAACAAAGTCTTTTTCAGAGAAACTCAGGAGAGCTCCTCAGTGTGCATCCAGTCTCACTGGACACAGAATCTAACTGGAGTCTGGAGGAGGGGCATAGAGGGAGGAGCCAGTTCACACCCATTCAAAGTCTTAAAGTGCCCATGTCTCCTGCGGATCCCGTCTATACCCCATGGTTCTTGAAGCGTCCCCAGCATCCTCTAGGACGTATGAGAAAGATCACAGTAAATTTAAAGTGGGATGCGATCAACATCCCGCCGGACGGAATCCCGGCGGTCGAAATTCCGACACCGGAATCCCGACCGGCACAATCCCGACATATTCTCCCTCCGTGGGTGTCCACGACACCCATAGAGAGAGAATATAATAGTGTGCCGAACGTGGCGAGCGAAGCGAGCCCGCAAGGGGCTGCGTTCCACTCGCCACCCCTGTCGGGATTGTGTGGTTGGGATTCCGGCGTCGGGATTTCGACAGCCGGGATCCCGTCCAGCGGGATTACGTACTGACCCCTTTAAACTGACAACGGTGGCAACACACTTATGAAAAACATGCCGGTAGTCCAACAAATTTAAAATAAGAATTTACTTACCGATAATTCTATTTCTCGGAGTCCGTAGTGGATGCTGGGGTTCCTGAAAGGACCATGGGGAATAGCGGCTCCGCAGGAGACAGGGCACAAAAGTAAAGCTTTTACAGGTCAGGTGGTGTGTACTGGCTCCTCCCCCTATGACCCTCCTCCAGACTCCAGTTAGGTACTGTGCCCGGACGAGCGTACACAATAAGGGAGGATTTTGAATCCCGGGTAAGACTCATACCAGCCACACCAATCACACCGTACAACTTGTGATCTAAACCCAGTTAACAGTATGATAACAGAGGAGCCTCTGAAAGATGGCTTCCTAAACAATAACCCGAATTAGTTAACAATAACTATGTACAAGTATTGCAGATAATCCGCACTTGGGATGGGCGCCCAGCATCCACTACGGACTCCGAGAAATAGAATTATCGGTAAGTAAATTCTTATTTTCTCTATCGTCCTAAGTGGATGCTGGGGTTCCTGAAAGGACCATGGGGATTATACCAAAGCTCCCAAACGGGCGGGAGAGTGCGGATGACTCTGCAGCACCGAATGAGAGAACTCCAGGTCCTCCTTTGCCAGGGTATCAAATTTGTAAAAATTTACAAACGTGTTCTCCCCTGACCACGTAGCTGCTCGGCAGAGTTGTAATGCCGAGACCCCTCGGGCAGCCGCCCAAGATGAGCCCACCTTCCTTGCGGAATGGGCCTTAACAGATTTAGGCTGTGGCAGGCCTGCCACAGAATGTACAAGTTGAATTTTGTTACAAAACCAACGAGCAATCGACTGCTTAGAAGCAGGTGCACCCAACTTGTTGGGTGCATACAGTATAAACAGCGAGTCAGATTTTCTGACTCCAGCCGTCCTTTAAATGTATATTTTTAAGGCTCTGACAACGTCCAACAACTTGGAGTCCTTCAAGTCGTCTGTAGCCGCAGGCACTACAATAGGCTGGTTCAGGTGAAACGCTGATACCACCTTAGGGAGAAAATGCGGACGCGTCCGCAGCTCTGCCCTATGTCGAATGGAAAATTAAATAAGGGCTTTTATAAAACAAAGCCGCCAGTTCAGATACTCTCCCGGCCGAAGCCAGGGCCAGTAACATAGTCACTTTCCATGTGAGATATTTCAAATCCACATTCTTTAGTGGTTCAAACCAATTGGATTTGAGGAAATCTAAAACTACATTTAGATCCCACGGTGCCACCTTAGGCACCACAGGAGGCTGTATATGCAGTACTCCTTTGATAAAAATCTGGACCTCAGGGACTGAGGCCAATTCTTTTTGGAAGAATATTGATAGGGCCGAAATTTGAACCTTAATAGATCCCAATTTGAGACCCATAGACAATCCTGATTGCAGGAAATGTAGGAAAACGACCCAGTTGAAATTCCTCCATCGGAGCACTCCGCTGCTCGCACCACGCAACATATTTTCGCCAAATACGGCGATAATGCTTCGCGGTGACTTCCTTCCTTGCCTTTATCAAGGTAGGAATGACTTCTTCTGGAATGCCTTTTCCTTTTAGGATCTGGCATTCAAACGCCATGCCGTCAAACGCAGCCGCGGTAAGTCTTGAAAAAGACAAGGACCCTGCTGAAGCAGGTCCCTTCTCAGAAGTAGAGGCCACGGATCGTCCGTGACCATCTCTTGAAGTTCCGGGTACCAAGTCCTTCTTGGCCAATCCGGAGCCACTAGTCTTACTCCTCTTTGCCGTATAATCCTCAATACCTTTGGTATGAGAGGCAGAGGAGGAAACACATATACCGACTGGTACACCCAAGGTGTTACCAGCGCGTCCACAGCTATTGCCTGCGGATCTCTTGACCTGGCGCAATACCTGTCCAGTGTTTTGTTGAGGCGAGACGCCATCATGTCCACCATTGGTTTTACCCAACGGTTTAATAGCATGTGGAAAACTTCTGGATGAAGTCCCCACTCTCCCGGGTGAAGGTCGTGTCTGCTGAGGAAGTCTGCTTCCCAGTTGTCCACGCCCGGGATGAATACTGCTGACAGTGCTATCACGTGATTCTCCGCCCAGCGAAGGATCCTGGCAGCTTCTGCCATTGCCCTCCTGCTTCTTGTGCCGCCCTGTCTGTTTACATGGGCGACTGCCGTGATGTTGTCCGACTGGATCAACACCGGTCTTCCTTGAAGCAGAGGTTCCGCCTGGCTTAGAGCATTGTAGATTGCTCTTAGTTCCAGAATGCTTATGTGAAGAGACTTTTTCAGGCTCGACCACACTCCCTGGAAATTTCTTCCCTGTGTGACTGCTCCCCAGCCTCTCAGGCTGGCATCCGTGGTCACCAGGATCCAATCCTGCATGCCGAATCTGCGGCCCTCCAATAGATGAGCCTCCTGCAACCACCACAGAAGGGATACCCTTGTCCTCGGCGACAGGGTTATCCGCAGGTGCATCTGAAGATGCGACCCTGACCATTTGTCCAACAGATCCCTTTGCATGGAATCTGCCGAAAGGGATTGCTTCGTAAGAAGCTACCATTTTTTCCCAGGACTCTTGTGCATTGATGTACAGACACCTTTCCTGGTTTTAGGAGGTTCCTGACCAGGTCAGATAACTCCTTGGCTTTTTCTTCGGGAAGAAAAACCTTTTTCTGAACTGTGTCCAGAATCATCCCCAGGAACAGCAGACGAGTTGTCGGCATTAATTGGGATTTTGGAATATTCAGAATCCATCCGTGCTGCTTTAGCACCTCTTGAGATAGTGCTAAACCCATCTCTAGCTGTTCTCTGGACCTTGCCCTTATTAGGAGATCGTCCAAGTATGGGATAATTAATACGCCTTTTCTTCGAAGAAGAAATATTATCTCGGCCATTACCTTTGTAAAGACCCGAGGTGCCGTGGACAAACCAAACGGCAGCGTCTGAAACTGATAGTGACAGTTTTGTACAACGAACCTGAGGTACCCCTGGTGTGAGGGGTAATTGGAACGTGGAGATACGCATCCTTGATGTCCAAGGATACCATAAAGTCCCCTTCTTCCAGGTTCGCTATCACTGCTCTGAGTGACTCCATCTTGAACTTGAACTTCTTTATGTACAGGTTCAAGGACTTCAGATTTAGAATAGGCCTTACCGAGCCATCCGGCTTCGGTACCACAAAAAGAGTGGAATAATACCCCTTCCCTTGTTGTAGAAGAGGTACCTTGACTATCACCTGCTGAGAATACAGCTTGTGAATGGCTTCCAAAACCGTCTCCCTTTCTGAGGGGGACGTTGGTAAAACAGACTTCAGGAAACGGCGAGGTGGCTCTGTCTCTAATTTCAACCTGTACCCCTGAGATATTATCTGCAGGATCCAGGGATTTACCTGCGAGTGAGCCCACTGCGCGCTGTAATTCTTGAGACGACCGCCTACCGCCCCCGAGTCCGCTTGCGAAGCCCCAGCGTCATGCTGAGGCTTTTGTAGAAGCCGGGGAGGGCTTCTGTTCCTGGGAAGGAGCTGCCTGTTGCTGTCTCTTCCCTCGTCCTCTGCCTCGTGGCAGATATGAATAGCCTTTTGCTCTCTTATTTTTAAAGGAACGAAAGGGCTGCGGTTGAAAGGTCGGTGCCTTTTTCTGTTGGGGAGTGACTTGAGGTAGAAAGGTGGATTTCCCGGCCGTAGCCGTGGCCACCAAATCCGATAGACCGACCCCAAATAACTCCTCTACGCATCGCCTGTCCACTGTCGTGTCCATAAAGCTCTTCTGGCCGAAATGGACATAGCACTTACCCGTGATGCCAGTGTGCAGATATCTCTCTGTGCATCACGCATATAAAGAAATGCATCCTTTATTTGTTCTAACGACAGTAAAATATTGTCCCTGTCCAGGGTATCAATATTTTCGATCAGGGACTCTGACCAAACTACCCCAGCACTGCACATCCAGGCAGTCGCAATAGCTGGTCGTAGTATAACACCTGCATGTGTGTATATACCTTTTTGGATATTTTCCATCCTCCTATCTGATGGATCTTTAAGTGCGGCCGTCTCAGGAGAGGGTAACGCCACTTGTTTTGATAAGCGTGTTAGCGCTTTGTCCACCCTAGGAGGTGTTTCCCAGCGCTCCCTAACCTCTGGCGGGAAAGGGTATAAAGCCAATAACTTCTTTGAAATTAGCAGTTTTTTATCGGGGCACCCCACGCTTCATCACACACGTCATTTAATTCTTCTGATTCGGTAAAAACTACTGGTAGTTTTTTCACACCCCACATAATACCCTGTTTAGTGGTACCTGTAGTATCAGCTAAATGTAACATCTCCTTTATTGCCAAAATCATATAACGTGTGGCCCTACTGGAAAATACGGTTGATTCGTCACCTTCACCACCGGAATCAGTGCCTGTGTCTGGGTCTGTGTCGACCGACTGAGGCAAGGGGCGTTTTACAGCCCCTGACGGTGTTTGAGGCGCCTGGACAGGCACTAATTGAGTGTCCGGCCGCCTCATGTCGGCAAACGACTGCTTAAGCGAGTTGACGCTATCCCGTAATTCCACAAATAAAGGCATCCATTCTGGTGTCGACCCCCTAGGAGGTGACATCCTCATATTTGGCAATTGCTCCGCCTCCACACCAATAACGTCCTCATACATGTCGACACACACGTACCGACACACAGCAGACACACAGGGAATGCTCTATACGAAGACAGGACCCACTAGCCCTTTGGGGAGACAGAGGGAGAGTCTGCCAGCACACACCAAAAAGCGCTATATATGACAGGGATAGCCTTATGATTAAGTGCTCCCTTATAGCTGCTTTTATATTAATATATTGCCATTTATTTTGCCCCCCCTCTCTGTTATACCCTGTTTCTGTAGTGCAGTGCAGGGGAGAGACCTGGGAGCCTTCCTGACCAGCGGAGCTGTGACAGAAAATGGCGCCGTGTGCTGAGGAGATAGGCCCCGCCCCTTTTTCGGCGGGCTCGTCTCCCGCTATTTAGTACATTTAGGCAGGGGTAAATATCTCCATATAGCCTCTGGGGCTATATGTGAGGTATTTTTAGCCTTTTTAAAGGTTTTCATTTGCCTCCCAGGGCGCCCCCCCCCCAGCGCCCTGCACCCTCAGTGACTGCCGTGTGAAGTGTGCTGAGAGGAAAATGGCGCACAGCTGCAGTGCTGTGCGCTACCTTAAGAAGACTGCAGGAGTCTTCAGCCGCCGATTCTGGACCTCTTCTTGCTTCAGCATCTGTGAGGGGGCCGGCGGCGTGGCTCCGGTGACCATCCAGGCTGTACCTGTGATCGTCCCTCTGGAGCTTCATGTCCAGTAGCCAAGAAGCCAATCCATCCTGCACGCAGGTGAGTTCACTTCTTCTCCCCTCTGTCCCTCGTTGCAGTGATCCTGTTGCCAGCAGGAATCACTGTAAAATAAAAAACCTAAGCTAAACTCTCTAAGCAGCTCTTTATGAGAGCCACCTAGAATTGCACCCTTCTCGGCCGGGCACAAAAATCTAACTGGAGTCTGGAGGAGGGTCATAGGGGGAGGAGCCAGTACACACCACCTGACCTGTAAAAGCTTTACTTTTGTGCCCTGTCTCCTGCGGAGCCGCTATTCCCCATGGTCCTTTCAGGAACCCCAGCATCCACTTAGGACGATAGAGAAAAGTGTTTGGAATAGAACAAATACACCTCAGGATAAGAGGTGGCAGCATGACACAAGAATTATTGAAGAGTCTCGGATTTTCCTCTTGGATGGACTCCAACAACAGGGACTGAATGAGCATATCAATTATGCAGCATTTTCTTTTTACAGATAGCTGTATCACAAATAAGTTATTATTTGGGAGGTAATATTAGTGAGAGATACAGGAATACAAGAAATATAACAATGTGAGAAGAAAATCTACACACAATAAACAAACAAAACTGATACTTGATAATTACTGAATAAAGGGATGGTCTACAAATCAGTAATCTTTATTTCAGAAAATTTGTTAACACTATTAAAAATGATATAATTCTTAACCTTACACCAGGCATTCCCAACCACGGTCCTCAAGGCACACCAACAGTGCAGGTTTTAGTGATATCCAGGATTCAGCACAGGTGACTTAATTAGTAGCTCAGTTATTTTGATTTAACAATCTGTGTTGCAGCCTGGATATCACTAAAACCTGCACTATTGGTGTGCCTTGAGGTCCGTGGTTGGGAATGCCTGCCTTACACGTATGATTAAAAGGTTTAATAAAATTCACACCTCATGCACTATTAAAAAAAAAACAAAAATAAAAATTATGTATTTCAACACCTCACTTTTTGGTTTCATTGGTTGAGAATTTAAGAAAAAAATATATTTGGGGTTGACTATCAACACAGAAATAACAATATTTATCACTAGTCTGGATTCTTCATAACAATTGTTTATGTATAATATATGAATTTTTTTATTATATTTTATTTTTATTTAGTTATGAGGCAAACACACAATTACCAAGTGACCCTCAATTATCGGGGGATGAGAGAAGAAATCCGACAAAAGTGCTGTCGGGAATCAGCATCGCGGCGGGAAGTAAGTCGGAGAATGCCCGTTCTCCCAACAATTCAACCTGTTAAGTCCGGGAGAACGGGCCTTCGCAGACTTAACTTGAGCTGAATTGAATAGCGACGGGAGCTGACTCCCGGCACTATTCAACTGTCGGTGAATTGAATCGACCTCATAGAATATATATGTCTCTTTATTTGAATCATCTAATACATACTGGCTATGGAAATGAATGCAAAAAGAGCAATATGTAGAACAAGATGTCAAAGTATTGAACCAATGAAAGGCTGAGGCTGGATATTTAACTACCCCCAACCCGGCATTCGGGTTTCCTATGATTCAGCAAGAATGCGAAACGATCGTTAGGAGCCAGACACGTGTATAATGTGCCTGGTTGTTTTAAACCAGGGGTAGCCAATCTTGGTCCTCGAGAGCTACCAACAGTGCACGTTTTCCAGGTCTCACAGAATCACAAGTTGTGATTAGCTCCACCTGTGGATCTTTTCAAATGTGACAGTTAGTAATGACTGCACACGTGCACCTGCATACCTGCCAACAGTTTACATGTAAAAATCAGTACAAATCCGAAAAGGGGGCGCTTTTCCTATACCTTCAATGGAAGTTTGGAGAGCAAAAAATCGGTAGAGACCATAAAAAAAAAAAAAGTTACTGTACCTGACAAAAAGGTACAGTTGGAGGGTATGCACCTGCCAGGAAAACGTGTACTGTTGGTAGCTCTCGAGGGCCAGGGTTGGCTACCACTGTTTTAAACTAACCACCTGTAATATGGGCACAGAACCCTTAACACATGTATAAATGTGATTGCCCAAGTGTTTGTTAGAAGGTAGCATCAATGATATATGCATTAGCATGGACATGAGAACGCTGGAGTGAAGGCTAGCAGTAATAGATGTAATTGTATTTACGTGCAGCTGTCGTGACACGGAGCAGCCACATACGGCGCTCCCAATAAGAAAACTCCTGATCAGATTACAGGGAGAGACCTACATATCACTCAGCACAAAGTAACAGAGATACACAAATGCTGTAGTGAGGGCTAATAGTTAGAAACATCATAGTGTATACGTGTACCTCTCAGCATACGGAACCGCTGCATGCGGGGTCCCTGTCAAAGAGAAACCTCGACTTGATTACAGGGAAAGATCCACACGCGACTTAACTAATATTGGGGATCTTAGTTCACCTGTTATATAAACGTGAGAACGGTAGAGGGATAATACTGCAGTGCAAGCACCGAGGGAGCCTGTATCTTCGGTTACCAGCGCTGGGAATAACATGCACAAACTCCCTTATGATAACCATATGAGACCAGTGTCACAAAAAACGCTACCTAACACATAGTACACATGATACATTAGAGGGTAGCACGGACACGGGACTGATATTATATTTTCATCTATAAACATCTTCCTGTGGCACAGACAAGTGCGGGTGCAGTGCCAATTGTGGCACTGTATATGAAGATAACATCTATTGGGGAGAGAGAGAGAGATACGGTGGCAACCCATGAGAGGATACCGGGAGATATATAGTGGTTGAATACCTCTACCAGACAGGGACATTCATTATAAGCACTATTACTGCATGTGTAAATAGCGCTTATGAGCGTATATAACATACATACATATATACACACACACACACACACAGTTTGCGCATACACTCAATATTGGTGATTATACATGACGAACAATGGTATAGATCATAAATTAATTTAGTTTGATTGATCCCTGTATAAATGCATATGATCATTGACTGTAATAATGATTGATTCAAGGTTTATTATGGTGTAGTGATGCGCATACTACTAAAGCCTATAGATAGTTACATTGAAGAAGTAACATGAATCATTGTAGCTACAGAGAACTGATACATTTGTAACCACTAAATTGTATCTAACTAGAAGAAGTTACTATGACAATAAACGGGTTTTATTAAAGTTACAACATTTGGACACACTACATGAATTAAAACAGACAGAGTAGTTTAGTATTTTATTTTTCACTGTAATCACAAATATCACTTATTTAACTTGCACTATATTTCGGCAGCAGTTTTAATAGAGAAATAAAAGTTAATTTTTAAACTAGTGGTCATTTACCCAAAGGGTACATGACTGAGTAAATATATTAGTTAGAGAGTGCCAAAACAAGGAATACTTTCCTCTTCTTGAGTTGTCCCTACACCGCTAACACACCTGCCTCAGAGGATGCCTACTGAATGTAATAGGTGGTGGTGGTAATGTGAAACAGGTACTGTCTGGCAATGTCAGATATATCCTGAGGCAGTTCTTCCTCTAATGCGTGAACCCATGTTTCACTTCCTTTTGCAGCCCAAGAGGCTGCTATAGTAGGTCTATGTACAGCACCTGTAAGGGAGTAAATAGACTTCAGGCATCCCTCCACACGCTTATCTGTCGTTTCCTTCAATGAGGTGACAGAGGTGACAGGCACTGAACCCATGCTTCAATTCCTTTTGCGGCCCAGGAGGCTGCTATAGTGGGTCTATGTACAGCACCTGTAAGGGAGTAAATAGACTTCAGGCATCCTTCGACACGCTTATCTGTAGGTTCCTTCAGTGAGGTGACAGTTGTGACAGAGTAGATGACACCATGAGACGAGTGACATGGGAATCCGCCGGTGCTGAATTTTCCCACTCGTTACACAACTCAGAGGGGAGAGGATAACGAACTACTATCTTTTTAGATAGGGAGAATTTCTTTCCTGGCGAAGACCAGGGTTCTTGACGTATGTCTACTAAATGGTCCGAATTACCTTCTGACGTTTAAACTTATCAGGTTTCTTAGAAACTGTAGAGGAATCCTCATCATCATCATCATCATCAGTGATCTGTAGGATCTGCTTAATAGCAACCACTGAATCCAGGTCATCAACTTGAAAAGTAGATTCCTCGTCAGAAGCAGCTGTAATCAGTGCCTGACAGGTCAGTATACTCCCCATCCTCATCAGTAGAATCCTCAGAGAGATTAGAAAATTGTGAGGAGGAAGTAGCCAGCTGAGATGACCCCTTCACAAGAGAGTGACTTGGGGTAGGTTTATGTCTAACCAAAGATTGATTCAATTGCTGCAACTGGGTAGACAAATTATATGCCTGAGGCGGATTTACCATAGGGACAATATGTGGTTGTAATGGCACAGGAGGCCCCATAGGGGGCGTAATGCGTATAACAAGCATATTGAGCATAGTTGACAATGCAGCCCAAGGTGGTTCCTGATTGGTTACAGGAGCTGCAGACTGACTGGGAGATGTATGGCACAGTACACAGACCGTCATACAAAGCTTACCCCTCAGGCAAATCCCTGGCGCATGCGCTGCATGATACAGGAGCGTCCATGGATTTCCCGCCCTTAGTGTTAGACATTTTAGTGAATGTAACCGCAGAGCGTATGAGTACGATGCAGCCAGAGTACAATACCAGCGAACAAATTCCCTAGTATGTGACAGCATACACAGTACACAACACCAGCGTCTAAATCCGGTACTATGTGACTGCGTACACATAACACAACACCAACGAATAAATCCGGTATTATGTGACTGAGTACACAGTAGCATACACTTGACGGTAAACACTATGAAGCACTATATATGTACCCTGATGCATCCAGTCCCTTAGGGTACAGAATACAGTGATAGATATAGCTGGGATACACTGAAAGTGAAATCCACACAGCAGATACAGGTACACACAGTCACAGTGACAATGCAGATAATTACAGACAATAAAACGGCACTGAATTAGTATATATATATATATTATATATATATATATATATATATATATATATATATATATATATATATAACAATGCGCGGTCCGAGACAGGATGTATATATCAGAATTCTCGTACAATATATTCTGGTACAGGTACACTTGTTCTTAACTAACGCTGTCTTAATGATGACATGTAGAATACTTAAGTGTCTGTAAAATCACGGCGCTGATGTACAGGCGAATTTACAGAGGAGACCTTGCCCTGCAGTCCCAGAGACCAGTCGCAGCTATTCTTAAAAGATGGCGTCCAGCATCTCAGTCAGGGAGTGAGGCAGCTCCAGGGCGGGAACACCAGCAGTAGATGGCGCCCGGAGCTGAGGGAGTAGCTACAGGTCAAGCACCTTCTCCCCTATGCTGGTCCTCACCACCTGGTACTATGGAGTCTTATTAAAGAGGATATTGATCTATCCGACCTGTACTCCTATGCCCTGGTGGATCTGTTACAGTGTCCACGCCAGCGTCACAGTCCGTCTCCTTAGACTGCAACAGGAACGCGATTTATTGGCGGGTCCCGCCTGGGGGACCCTCTTACCTCCTCCCTTCAGTAGCAGCCACGCGAACCAAGACAGCATCTGTGACCGTGTGCCTACTGCCACAAACACCCGGGAACAGAGCCAGCGGGAGTATGCAACGCCGCTGGGGAGGTGACGGAGCCGCAGCACAGAATGTCACCCTGACATGTAAGTGCTGCGGCCCTTGAATTCTTCTAAAAGCTTCTGCAGGCACAAACTAGAAACGGAGCTCACAGTGCCTGGAGGCGGGGTTATAGAGGAGGCCCCAATGCATCCTGGGACAGTCTAAAGCTTTAGCCTGTTGGTGCCTGGATCAAGACGCATCTCTACACCCCGATGTTTTCCCTGTGGAACCAATGTACCCCGCTGCAGAAATAGAGTTCATTTTACACAATGAAATGTCACCCCCTCCTTCCTCTAAATCAGGCTTGTGAATAAATGCTCTTTCTTAAAATATATTTGAAGGTAGTGATGTTGAGCAGAGACCCTCCCCCTAGATGAATGTCATCATAGCAGTGAAACTAAATTTTCCTACCTGAGGTGGATGCCCTCTGAGGCGTAGGTGGTGGGGGTCGAGATGGTCTGGGAGGCCTGCTGGGTTTAAACCCTCCATTGGACAGAGATGGTGAACTGGTGCCATTGGTTGCACGGTTATCACTGGGACTTGTGCCATCGGTACTATCAACACTGAAACCATGGTAGATAAGACAAAGCTTTGGTTAATTTTCATACATTTCAATACAGCACAGACACTTTAGTAAAATAACAAACAGCGCAACAAGAACACTAGTTGTAAGTTTCTGTGTTCTGTCCTTGGCTTGTTATCTGCATTTAGCTGAATAACCTGTTTTTGGGATTATCATCTGTATAGCCTATTGAATACTCTAATCCCATTGCTGTGGTTGGTTTGTGAATAGTATATACGGGATTTATCAACTCTTTAAGAGCATAACTAGGTTATTATAATATTAAAACAGTAGTTACTTTTAGAGAAATTAACTGTTCTGAAAATGGATTTATCTAAGCCACGAGTTTGCAATACCAGTTTTGGTAAGCACATTTAGATGCAGTGTACGCGCTGTTTTGAATTTATAAATCATGCAACATTCTGGGGATATACAAATGGTCAAGTCTTTATGAAGTTATCACATATGCATATAGAAATTATTGTCTAAATCAGAAATTGTATAACCGGCTGCATCTCTGTAGCCAACTAAATGACCACTTCTCTAACAGACCAGAAAGAAGAGTAATTTGTACCACTAGAGGTTCTGGAAGACTAAGGACTGTAGATCATGCACTATGACCATCTACAGCTGTCCCTTTATATAATTTATATTTTCTGTTTTCACGGATTATAAAAGTAAAATTGCATTTTGATGCCAGAAGAGCCATCTAATACGATAGCCAGTCTCAGAACAGAAGCGCTAGTGAAAAAGGTATAAATGACTTTCCCAGAGGAGATTAGTATCAGTCTCTGCAGTGTTTGCCCAAGAACAGAGTTGGGATCCCGGCTGAAACTATTATAAACCGTCCTTAACGTGTTTCACCGCCTGCAAAAATGTGTCAGTGGCTTCCTCAGAAGGTACATTTCCTCTGGAAACGGCTGCTATACAGGATTGCACCAGCAGCTGGGAGGTGAACTATCTGCTATTGCCTATCTGCTTGTGTGTCGTCTTAAAAGGACAAAGGAGCTGTTCAAGTTGCTTGTACCAATTACTAACCATACTAAACATACCTGGCCAGGAATGTATACAGGAGTTGGTAAACATGCAGTGCTTTAATAACTACTAACCTAAGAGTATGCGTCCACTTACATCTAGTCTCCCTGCACATTAAACAGCTATTCTAGTCACAACAGGCCAAGGTATGTCTCGGGGGTGTGGTTCATCAAATCGACAGTATCTAGGTCGACAATGTTTAGGTCGACACTATAGGTCGGCAGTCACTAGGTCGACATGGATGGAAGGTCGACAGGGTTTCTAGGTCGACATGTGCTAGGTCGACAGATCTAAAGGTCGACATGAGGATTTTTTTTTTTTGTGTCGTTTTCTTCGTAGAGTGACCGGGATCCCAAATTAGTGCACAGAGTCCCCTCGCATGGCTCGCTTCGCTCGCCATGCTTCGGGCATGGTGCCTTCGCTTGGCACAGATTACCGTTCCAATCGTAGTCCACGTGGATCGTCAAGTATGAAAAAATTCAAAAAAAGAAAAAAAAAATGTGAAAAACTCATGTTGACCTTTAGACCTAGCACATGTCGACCTAGAAACACTGTCGACCTTCCATCCATGTCGACCTAGTGACTGTCAACCTATAGTGGTCGACCTAAACATTGTCGACCTAGATACTGTCGATCTTCAGACAGGATCCCATGTCTCGGCAGCATTGAGCGTCTTTACACGTACCATTTCATTTTCAGTTACAGAAGCACAGAGAATATAGGCATTCTGCACATCATTTTAATCAGCATGAGCTGCTTGTGTGTCCTATTTGCATAGCGATGCGAATAAGATGTATTTTCGGGAAAGGGGGGGGGGGGGGGGGTTGATATTTACTGATAAATCCATTTCTCTGAATCCACTCGGTAACACTGGAGAACTAGACAGCTGGGGTGTGAAGGATGCAGACCGGAGGTAGCACAACGTAATAAAAAAAATTATGCATAGCTGGCTCCTCACCCTTCACACACCCCCATCCATCCAGTTTGAAAAATTGACTGAGAGAAAAGAGGGAACATTAAAAGATCAATGCCATACGGGAAGGAACCAACCATACTACAACGTCAAACAGCAACCAAGAACTATTAACACCTTTACCAAACTGTTTTAACCAATTTTACCAGAACTCGCAGGCTGACAGCACAGAGGAGGGAGTTTAGAGTCCCTGAGTGTATTCAGAGAAATGGATTTATCGGTAGGTACCAAAATCCTCTTTTCTCTCTCATCCTCTAGGGGACTTTGGAGAACTTGACAGCTGGGGACGTCCCACAGATACTCCATGGGCGGGAGTGCTGTCTGAGGCCTGAAGAACCAAACGTCCAAAATTTGCATCCCTAGATGCAAACGTATCAAACTTGTAGAAACGAGATAACGTGTATGCTGACGACCACGTTACAGCTCTGCAAAGTTGGGTAATGGAAGCTCCTCTAGCCGCAGCCAAGGATGCCCCTACTGATTGGGTGGTATGAGCACCTACCCGAAACGGAACTCTCTTACAAGAAATATATGCCTGTTTGATGGTAAATCGTATCCACCTGGCCAAGGTTTATTTTACGACCGGCCAACCCCTCCTGGGTTCATCAGAGTACAAACAAAGCGATTATGTAGCCTGTACGTAGACCCGTAGGGCTCTGACCACATCCAAGGAGAGGTCCCCCTCTGACAATCCTTGGAATCAGGGGACCACAATCGGCTGGTTTATGTGGGAATGGACTTTTACATGACCGGATAATCAAAAGAGAAGAGAGATGACCTGGCGCCTATTAACCAGCCAAAATACCTGCAGCTTATGCAGTAGGTATACTCAACCCACAAACAGACAAAAATGTTTAGAAAAAGAAAGTGAAAAAGCGCTGATGAGGTTAATAATTAGTTTTTTTTTTTTTTTTTTTAAATCTTTACCACATACGGGAGCCAGTCCATACATGGAGATCAGCGCCGCACGGCTGCACACAGCGGTCACACTGTATCCTCAGTCAGCACACGGGAGTCAGCTCATTCATTCAGACCAGTTTTACTGGTCACACACAGTGGTAACGCTGAACTTTTACAGCCAGCGGGATTTCCTGCCCAAAGGAGTTACTCCAGGAGTTTTACCTATGCTGGGGCACCTTACGCAATTGGACATTGTCATCTACCTCTGGAAATGGCCAACATCTAACGAATGAATAGCACCAGTGGCCGGGAGGAGCTTTGCTACCAATACACAGGACAGCGGTAATATATATGCTATTGATCTTTTTTCTGCATGCTGATCACTCTGCTCTCAGAAGTGCAGTACTCCCGACTTTAATTGTTTCAGCGGGTGTAGTACTGCTGACCGGCGGTCAGCTTACCGACGCTGGGATCCCGGCAGCATACCGACGCCGGGATCCCGGCGGGGAGGGGAGAGTGCAGCAAGCCCCTTGCGGGCTCGCTGCGCTCGCCACGCTGCAAGCTCGGTCGCCACGGGTTCTATTCCCACTCTATGGGTGTCGTGGACACCCACGAGTGGAAATAGTCCCTGTTGGTCGGCATACCGACCATCGGGATAGTGAGCCGTCGGGCTGGTGGAGGAGGTCATGTGACTGTCGGTCAGCTGACCGGCGGTCACATGAATACCACCCGTTTCAGCGATAGGATGCTTTCTTCATATGCTGACTTCTAACATCAATATTCAGAGTTTTTGCAGTACTACTCAATACTACTAACTGTTCTCATCATATCTTACTAAATCTCCATTGGATACATCTGCTCTAACAAGCACGATTATGGTCTTTTTTGTGCTCTCTATTTGAAGAGTGGTCCAAATCTACCATTTAGGTCTTATGGACCGGAACTGAGAATTATAGGAGATAGATAGATTGATAGATCTATTTGTGATTATTGTGGTTTTACGGGCAGCCGATACAGATTTATAGTATTGTATAGATTGAGATGTTGTGCTTTTTCATTAGTAATTTAAAAAAAATATATAAAAATAAAACCTAATATTATTAGCCTCTTAACAGCACTTTTTCACTTTCTTTTTCAAAACATTTTTACATGACAGGGCACCTAACCCGTCTTGCTGATGCTAAAGCAAGGAGCAGGACTGCTTTCCAGCTCATATTTTAGATACGGCCTTTCCAAAGGCTCGGAAACTGCCGATCACAAATTCTAGCACCAAATTTAGATCCCACAGATCCGTGGGTGGGCGAAAAGGTGGCTGTATTCTCAACACACCCTGTAAAAATGTCTGGACCAAATGCAAGGACGCCAAACATTGCTGGAAAAGGATTGAGAGGACCGAGACCTGTACCTTCAAAAGAACCCAATCTCAAACCACCATCCAAACCCTTTTGGAGAAACCTCAACAGTCTAGTAAGACGGAACTCTCTGGGGTTCCAACCCCTAGGCTGGCACCAGTCCGTGTACTTCTTCCAGATTCTATAGTAATGTGTGGCCATGACTGGCTTCCTTGTCGCTAACAAGGAAGGAATAGCTGATTCCGGGATACCCCCATCTCTTAGTATCCTGGTCTCAAGAACTACGCCGTCAAATGTAGACTGTTCAGGTGTAAAGGAACGGGCCTTGTGACAACAGGCCTCCCTCTGCGGCAGTTTTCAAGGATCTTCCGCCAGGAGTCCCCTCAGGTCCGAGTACCAACTTCTGTGAGGCCAGTCTCTTTCCCGTTTCACCTTTTTCAACACTCTTGATAACAGGGGAAACGGCAGGAAGATGTACACCAGTTTGTATGTCCAGGGAATTGCCAGGGCATCCACTACCTCTGCTGCTGGATCCTGTGTCCTGGCCACATATCTTGGCAGCTGATGGTTGTTCCGAGAGACAATTAGGTCTGTCTTGGTAGATCCCACCTTCTTACCACTGCATCGAATACTTGTGGGTGTAGATACCACTCCCCTGGATGCATACCTTGACGACTGAAGTAGTCTTCTTCCCAATTGTCCACTTCTGGAATGAAGACTGCCGTCAGGATTATGTTGCGCTTTTCTGTCCAAGACAGAATCCTTGTGGCCTACTTTAAAGTCATGCTGCTTCTTTTTCCTCCCCGACGGTTTAGGTATGCTGTCGCAATCATATTGTCTGACTGCAACTCTCACATGCTGAGCCCATACTAGGTCTTCCGCCAGAAGGGATGCGGTCAAGATCCCGCCGGATGGAATCCCGGCGGTCGAAATACCGACACCGGAATCCTGAACGGCACAATCCCGACATATTCTCCCTCCGTGGGTGTCCACGACACCCATAGAGAGAGAATATAATAGTGTGCCGAGCGTAGCGAGGCACCGTGCCCGCAGCGCGGCGAGCCCGCAAGGGGCTGTGTTCCGCTTGCCACCCCTGTCGGGATTCTGCTGGTCGGTATTCCGGTGTCGGTATTTTCGACCGCCGGGATCCTGTCCAGCGGGATTTCGTACTGATCCCCGCCAGAAGAGCATTGTAAATGGCTCTTAGTTCCAGTACATTTATTGGAAGACTACTCTCCTGCAGTGACCATCTTCCCTGAAACGGATGGCTGTCCAGTAGTGCTACCCATCCTCTGAGACTGGCATCGGTTGTCAAAATCTTCCAATACCAGATTCCAAACCTCTTTCCCGCCGTTAAATTCTTCACCAACAAATTAACGAGGTCATGGCTTGGGGCGACAAGTGAATCCTTCGGTGAAGTAGTAAATACATGCCTTCCCACTTGAGCAATCAGATTCAGCTGAAAGGGTCTGGAATGTAGTCTGCCGTATTGGATTGCTTCGAAGGATGCTACCAACTTTCCTAGAACCTGACGTATCATTTCCTTGATGTCTCGAATCTTGCCTTCTGGGAGAAACACTCATTTTTATTGTATCTAAAATGAAACCCAGGAATTGGATCCTCTGCGTCGGTTGCAGATTGTATTTTTTTTAAATTCACGATCCAGCCGTGACGAACCAGAAACTGATGAGTGATCGGAGCATCCCGGATCAACTGGTCCTGAGAGCGAGCTTTGATAAGAAGGTCGTCCAGATAAGGTATTATTGTTACCCCTAACGATCTCAATTTCACTACCATGATCTTTGTGAAGACTCTTAGGGTGATGATAGGCCGAACGGTAAAGCTCTGAATTGGTAATGAGTCTTGCCACCTGCAAACCGTAAATAGGCTTGGTGCGGGGTCCAAATTAGGACATTGAGGTACACGTCCTTTATGTCCATGGACACCATGTACTCCCGTTGCTCCAGTCCCGCAATAACTGACTGTATTGATTCCATCTTGAATCTGTAAACAGTCAGGAATTGATTTAAGACGTTTAAATTGAGGATTGGCCTGACGGACACATCCGTTTTCGGCACTATAAAAAGATCTGAATACAATCCCGTACCTCTTTGATAAGTCAGGACAGGCATAATTACTACCGTCTAAAGTAACTTTTGAATAGCCGTGTCTAATGCCCTCGCTCTTTGAGGGCACAGAGGAAGGCCTGTCGTAAAGAACTGACTGAGGTCAATATCTCGTGATACAGGGGACAAAGCAGCGTCTGCTAGCTGCTGCACTTCAACAATGACCAGTATTCGCATGTTATATTTTGAATGTTCTCCAAACCTTACAATAGACTTTGCATGTAACATCAATCAATGCCTGTAAAGACCCCATTTTTCATCTTTAGCACCCTTTTAATCTCCATAAAAGAATGCCTCTCTGGACATGTATGAAAGACTGGCTCCTGGTGTAAGAGATTAACGTGCCGAGGTAGAGTCCCCGGACATTCTTGAAACATTAGTTTAGTTGTTGCAAACCATGGCCTCCGAGGCCAGAAGGGCAGACTTGCTATAATCTGGACTTTCTCACTATTTTCTTCATGAGTCTTGCAATTAACAGAAACGTCTGTTAAAAATCAGCTAAGTGTGACAGTGTACCACAAACTGAATATCCACGTGAGAGAAGAGAGCATCTTCTGTCTCTGCATTGCAGTGCCTCTTTAGTTTTATGTTGTGACTTGACGCCATGAGGTCCACCTGTGGTTCTCCAAATTGTTGGACTTACTGCTGAAAAAAACTCCTTGTTATTCTGTGTGTAATTTGTGGTGACTGAGGAAGTATGCTAGTTGATTTTATTTGCCTGCCCCATGCAGGGCTGTTATGGATCCTAAGTTTCTCTCGGCCCATACCATAAATGGCATGATCTCTCATCATATTTCTGCTTCTATTTTCAGAAGTACCTCTATCACTATAGGAGCAACATGCTGGATTGCGTAGTATACTGCCCTTGCTTTGAGGGCATTTATGTGTAAATATTATCTTGCTGTGTGTCTATAGATCTTGTACTATTTGGTTTTCTAAACGAGCTCCCCATCTGCTGAGACTGGAGTATATTGTCAAAATTTTCCACTGGGGTTCTGAAATCACCACCCCTTCTTTCAGCATCCATACATGCAGTAATACAGATTGGTGCATCCTTAGACGTCACGATCCGTCGCACCACCAAAACTTGCACAAGCTCTAAAGCAGATGCAGTTTCTCCGTCCATGTATGGCCTCCTACGTGAGCTTTTAAGGAACGGTGCACACAACCATTTGCAACGACACATCCGTAACCCACCCATAACACGGACCATCTCTGTGTGTGCTAAGACATATTTACTGTTACTGCTCAGGAACGCTCACTACATTTTCAGTGAGCCTGAAATTAGAAGAGAGACTCTGTATGTGTAGTAGCCAAAAATTGCTCCACTATGCCCAACATCAGCAGTGCCTACATCTCTGAATCCATCCTATCTTGTAATCCAAGGTCTGGATTTTTACACTGGTTCTTGTGAATTGGATGCTTTGTCTGCCTTGGAATCTATGTGCATTGTCACTAGTCATAGCTGCTGAGACAGAACTCAATGGCTTTTGCGTTGATTGCATTTCTTATGGATGACCATGGATGGATAAATCAATCACCCACGGAGCCTTGATATGCACTGCGTCTGGACTTCTCTGTGTATGTCATCCAGGTACGGTCAAGCGGCTATACTTATTCTTTCAGTGACACTATAAGAACTACCACTTTAAGGATTGAAGTTATTTATTCCATCTTCAAATGCTGGGTTTTTAGAAATCTGTTGAGGCATTTTAAATTCAAAACTTACCTATACTAAGAGCGGCCTTTACTAAAAAACGCTTTTTCTTTGGAGGGGAGATACTATGGACATTAACATCTGAATATGACACTAAATTGTCTTCTTAAGAGCTCTGTATTGGGAGTCCTTTGGATTTTGGATTCCGTCTTCCACAGGTAGTGTGGAATTATGCCTCTGAGGAAAGCCATTACGTATTTCCGAATTGTCTGTATATCCTTCTGTGAAAAAGACTGAAAGGGATGTCTACAACTGTTTCCCTGATATGGTTCAGAGTATTGATAACTATGGTGACCAGATCTTATCCCTCTCAGATGTGGTCTAGATGATACTGGTTGAGGAAAAAATAAGATTTTAAACCTACCGGTAAATCTTTTTCTCGTAGTCCGTAGAGGATGCTGGGGACTCCGTAAGGACCATGGGGATAGACGGGCACCTTAAGAAAGACTTTGGATCTAAGTGTGCACTGGCTCCTCCTTCTATGCCCCTCCTCCAGACCTCAGTTAGAGAAACTGTGCCCAGAGGAGACGGACAGTACGAGGAAAGGATTTTAGTTAATCCGAGGGCAAGATTCATACCAGCCACACCGTATAACTTGTGATATACTATCTAGTTAACAGTATGAAAAAACAACATAGCATCGGTCCAAAACCGATGAAACTATAACATAACCCTTATGTAAGCAACAACTATATACAAGTCTTGCAGAAGTAGTCCGCACTTGGGACGGGCGCCCAGCATCCTCTACGGACTACGAGAAAAAGATTTACCGGTAGGTTTAAAATCTTATTTTCTCCAACGTCCTAGAGGATGCTGGGGACTCCGTAAGGACCATGGGGATTATACCAAAGCTCCCAAACGGGCGGGAGAGTGCGGATGACTCTGCAGCACCGATTGAGCAAACAGGAGGTCCTCCTCAGCCAGGGTATCAAACTTATAGAACTCTGCAAAGGTGTTTGACCCCGACCAAGTAGCAGCTCGGCACAGCTGTAGTGCAGAGACCCCTCGGGCAGCCGCCCAAGAAGAGCCCACCTTCCTAGTGGAATGGGCCTTAACCGATTTTGGTAACGGCAATCCTGCCGTAGAATGCGCCTGCTGAATCATGTTACAGATCCAGCGAGCAATAGTCTGCTTTGAAGCGGGAGCGCCAACCTTGTTGGCTGCATACAGGACAAACAGTGCTTCTGTCTTCCTGACTCTAGCCGTTCTGGCCACGTAAATTTTCAAAGCCCTGACCACATCAAGGGACTCGGAATACTCCAAATCACGACAATAGGTTGGTTCATATGAAAAGATGAGACCACTTTAGGTAGGAATTGAGTACGGGTCCGCAATTCCGCCCTATCCATATGGAAAACCAGATAGGGGCTTTTATGTGATAAAGCCGCTAATTCCGAAACTCGCCTAGCCGAAGCCAAGGCTAACAACATGACCACCTTCCAAGTGAGATATTTCAACTCCACCGTTTGAAGTGGTTCAAACCAATGTGACTTAAGGAAACTTAACACCGCGTTAAGGTCCCAAGGCGCCACCGGAGGTACAAAAGGAGGCTGAATATGCAGTACTCCCTTCACAAACGTCTGTACTTCTGGGAGAGAGGCCAATTCCTTTTGAAAGAAAATGGATAAGGCCGAAATCTGAACCTTAATAGATCCTAATTTTAGGCCCAAAATCACTCCAGTTTGTAGGAAGTGAAGAAAACGGCCCAGATGGAATTCTTCCGTAGGAGCATTCCTGGCCTCACACCAAGAAACATATTTTCGCCATATTCGGTGATAATGTTTTGATGTCACGTCCTTCCTAGCCTTTATTAGTGTAGGAATGACCTCATCCGGAATACCTTTTTCCGCTAGGATCCGGCGTTCAACCGCCATGCCGTCAAACGCAGCAGCGGTAAGTCTTGGAACAGACAGGGCCCCTGTTGCAACAGGTCCTGTCTTAAAGGAAGAGGCCACTGATCTTCTGTGAGCATCTCCTGCAGATCAGGATACCAGGTCCTTCGTGGCCAATCTGGAACAAAGAGGATTGTTCTCACTCCTCTTTTTCTTATTATTCTCAACACCTTGGGTATGAGAGGAAGAGGAGGAAATACATAGACCGACAGGAACACCCACGGTGTCACTAGGGCGTCCACAGCTACCGCCTGAGGGTCTTTTGACCTGGCGCAATACCTTTGTAGCTTTTTGTTGAGACGGGACGCCATAATGTCTATCTGGGGCAGTCCCCACTGACTTGCAGTCTGCGCGAAGACTTCCTGATGAAGTCCCCACTCTCCCGGATGTAGGTCGTGTCTGCTGAGAAAGTCTGCTTCCCAGTTGTCCACTCCCGGAATGAACACTGCTGACAGTGCGCTTACATGATTCTCCGCCCGGGGAAGAATTCTGGTGGCTTCCGCCATCGCCACTCTGCTCCTTGTGCCGCCTTGGCGGTGTACATGAGCTACTGCGGTGACGTTGTCTGACTGGATCAGAACTGGTTGGTCGCGAAGTAATGCCTCCGCTTGACGTAGGGCATTGTATATGGCCCTCAGTTCCAGGATGTTGATGTGGAGACAAGTCTCTTGACTTGACCAAAGACCTTGGAAATTTCTTCCCTGTGTGACTGCTCCCCAACCTCGGAGGCTCGCGTCCGTGGTCACCAGGATCCAGTCCTGAATGCCGAACCTGCGGACCTCTAGGAGGTGAGCACTCTGCAGCCACCACAGGAGAGATACCCTGGCTCTGGGGGACAGGGTGATCCGCTGATGAATTTGTAGATGTGACCTGGACCACTTGTCCAGTAGGTCCCATTGGAAAGTCCTCGCATGGAACCTGCCGAAGGGAATGGCTTCGTATGATGCCACCATCTTTCCCAGGACTCGAGTGCAGTGATGCACTGACACCTGTTTTGGCTTCAATAAGTTCCTGACCAGAGTCATGAGTTCTTGAGCTTTTTCTGTCGGAAGAAAAACCCTTTTCTGGTCTGTGTCCAGAATCATGCCCAAGAAGGTCAAACGAGACGTAGGATTCAGCTGCGACTTTGGAATATTGAGAATCCAGCCGTGTTGCTGTAACACCTTCAGTGAAAGTGATACGCTGTTCAGCAATTTCTCCCGTGATATCGCTTTTATGAGGAGATCGTCCAAGTATGGGATAATTGTGACACCCTGCTTTCGCAGGAGCACCATTATTTCCGCCATTACCTTGGTGAAAATCCTCGGGGCCGCGGAAAGCCCAAACGGCAACGTCTGAAATTGGTAATGACAATCCTGTACCGCAAATCTCAGGTACGCCTGATGAGGAGGATATATGGGAACATGCAGGTATGCATTGTTTATGTCCAGAGATACCATAAAATCTCCCCCTTCCAGGCTGGCGATGACCGCTCTGAGCGATTCCATTTTGAACTTGAACCTTTTCAAGTATAGGTTCAGGGATTTTAAATTCAAAATGGGTCTGAACGAACCGTCCGGTTTCGGGACCACAAACAGAGTTGAGTAGTATCCCTTCCCTCTTTGAACCAGGGGAACCTCGACCACCACTTGTTGAAGACACAATTTGTGAATCGCATGTAACACTAACTCCCTATCTAGGGGAGAAGTCGGTAGCGCCGATTTGAAAAACCGGCGAGGGGGCACCTCTTCGAACTCCAGCTTGTATCCCTGAGAAACAATTTCTATTGCCATGGGATCCACCTGTGAGTGAACCCAGATGTGGCTGAAAAGTTGAAGACGTGCCCCCACTGGAGCGGACTCCCTCAGGGGAGCCCCAGCGTCATGCGGTGGATTTTGCAGAGGCCGGGGAGGACTTCTGTTCCTGGGAACTAGCTGTGTTGTGCAGCTTTTTCCCTCTGCCCTTACCTCTGGCAAAAAAGGACGATCCACGTACTCTTTTGCTTTTATTTGAACGAAAGGACTGCATTTGATAATGAGGCGCTTTCTTAGGTTGTGAGGGAACATAAGGCAAAATATTCGATTTACCTGCCGTAGCTGTGGAGACGAGGTCCGAGAGGCCTTCTCCAAATAATTCCTCACCCTTGTAAGGTAAAAACTCCATATGCCTCTTTGAGTCGGCATCACCTGTCCACTGTCGGGTCCATAAGACTCGACTAGCAGAAGTAGACATAGCGTTTATTCTGGAACCCAGTAAACTAATGTCTCTTTGAGCATCCCTCATATATAAGGCAGCATCTTTTATATGCCCTAGGGTGATTAAAATGGTATCCTTATCTAGGGTCTCAATTTCCGCTGATAAGGAATCTGTCCATGCTGCTACAGCACTACAAACCCAGGCCGACGCAATTTCCGGTCTGAGTATCGTGCCAGAATGTGTGTAAATGGACTTCAAGGTAACCTCCTGCTTGTGGTCAGCAGGATCCTTGAGGGTAGCCGTATCTTGGGATGGCAGCGCTATCTTTTTTGATAAGCGTGTCAATGCTTTGTCTACCCTAAGGGAGGATTCCCACCGTATTCTGTCCTTTGGCGGGAAAGGATACGCCATAAGAATCCTTTTGGGAATCTGCAGTTTTTTGTCTGGAGTTTCCCAAGCTTTTTCGCATAATTCGTTCAGCTCATGTGAGGATGGAAAGGTAACCTCAGGCTTCTTTCCTTTATACATGTGTACCCTCGTGTCAGGGACAGGGGGTTCCTCTGTGATATGCAAAACATCTTTTATTGCAATAATCATATATCGAATACATTAGCCACTTTTGGCTGTAATTTTGCATCATCGTAGTCGACACTGGAGTCTGAATCCGGGTCGGTATCTGTGTCAACTGTTTGGGATAGTGTGCGCCTCTGAGACCCCGAAGGACTCGGCGACATTGGGACAGACATGGTTTGACTCCCTGACTGTTACCTAGCCTCAGCTTTGTCTAATCTTTTGTGCAATAAATTTACATTCCACATATCCATCCAGTCAGGTGTCGGCGCTGCCAACGGAGACCTTACATTCATACACTCCCCCCTCCTCCTTAGGTGAGCCTTCAACCTCAGACATGTCGACACACGCATACCGACACCACACACACACACACACACACACACAGGGAAGCTCTTTTCTGAAGACAGGTTCCCCACCAGGCCCTTTGGAGAGACAGAGAGAGAGTATGCCAGCACACACCCCAGCGCTATATGACCCAGGAAAAACACAATGTTTACCCAGTAGCGCCTTTATGTATGTATATGCGCCAATTATGTGCCCCCCCCCCCCCTCTTGAAAATCCTCCGTCACCGTGAGTAAGCAGGGGAGAGTCCGGGGAGCTTCCTCTCAGCGCTGTGCTGTGGAGAAAATGGCGCTGGTGAGTGCTGAGGGAGAAGCCCCGCCCCCTCGGCGGCGGGCTTCTGTCCCGCTCAAAATTCTTAAAAACATGGTGGGGGCTCTTTATATACATGTACAGTGCCCAGCTGTACATGTATATATGTACTTTTGCCACAGGAGAGGTTTATATTGCTGCCCAGGGCGCCCCCCCTGCGCCCTGCACCCTTACAGTGACAGATGTGTGTGAGGTGAATGGGAGCAATGGCGCACAGCTTCACTGCTGTGCGTTACCTCTATGAAGATCAAGATGTCTTCTGCCGCCTCTGAAGTCTTCTTTTCTTCTCATACTCCCCCGGCTTCTATTTTCCGGCTCTGCGAGGAGGGCGCGGCGCGGCTCTGGGACGGACGGCGAGGACGAGACCTGCGTACTAATCCCTCTGGAGCTAATGGTGTCCAGTAGCCTAAGAAACAGAGCCTTGAAACTCAGAGAAGTAGGTCTGTTTCTCTCTCCTCAGTCCCTCGATGCAGGGAGTCTGTTGCCAGCAGGCTACCTGAAAATAAAAAACCTAACTAAAATACTTTCTGACAGGAAACTCAGGAGAGCTCCCTGAAAGCAGCCAGTCTCCACTGGGCACAGTATCAAACTGAGGTCTGGAGGAGGGGCATAGAGGGAGGAGCCAGTGCACACCCAGATCCAAAGTCTTTTTTAAGGTGCCCATGTCTCCTGCGGAGCCCGTCTATCCCCATGGTCCTTACGGAGTCCCCAGCATCCTCTAGGACGTTAGAGAAACTAGTCTTCTAGTTGACATAATTGGTTTAATTTTTTTTTTTTTTACCATATCCAGCCTTTTACCAAAAAGAACAGCCTATTCAACAGGTAATCAGACTATTTTGGTACTGTTGTTCTATTGATCAAGACCGTAACCATAAAGCCCTTATGGCTACAACAGTAAAGGAAACCTCTCTGGCTGCCAATGTAATTGTGTATTAGAAAGCTTGACACGCAAAACCTACATCTTCTTTGATTACCTCCCTGTCTTCTTGACTATCTACTGTGAAAGACTAAATAAAAAAATAAAAAATACAAAGGAAGGTAGGGAAGAGTTAGTGTCAGTACTTTTCCTGACACCTCTGGAGTAGAGGATTTAACCCATTAATCATGACTGCCATGGAGTCTGAAAAGTGCTTTTGATAGGAAAAAACAAAAACAAAAAACCTGTAGCTGCATTGTCCAGTTGAAGCCCTATTCAGAGAGTGATTGGTGAGTGTAAAGTATGTAACACATGATAATATACTAATAATGATAGTTGAGGAGTACTAATAATGTTGGTAGTGTAGTGGTATGGTACAGGCCAGGGATAAGTGAGGATTACTTATAATGTAGGTAAAGCATGGGTGAGTATACGCAGCATTGTGCATTAGTTATTGAAGAACCCTTAACAATGAAATCATGTATTGCATTTATTTAATTGCACTACTATCATATTATCCAGAAACTAATCAATAAGTAATCAATTACTTGTTGGCAGAAGTGGTCACTGTTCACATTTGCCACTTATAAAAACATCAAATTCTAACAAGAGAAAATAGGAGTCACAATCGGAGTCGAAGGTAAGGATTCCACATTCCTGGTTTGGGCCAGGATAATTTATGTGTGATTAAAAGTGTGGCGTGTGTCAGGTTATTTAAAATCACATCTGACCAACATGTCAAGGTAAAAAGGTGGGGCATAGAGAATCACATCACAGCCCTGCCTCCTGTGGTTTAATGCCCAGAATTACAGCACTATGTCGCAAACGGGTTCACTACGGCTGGCCGGCGGTCGGGCTCCCGGCGCCCAGCATACCGGCACCGGGAGC
Source organism: Pseudophryne corroboree (assembly GCF_028390025.1). Classification (NCBI taxonomy): domain Eukaryota; kingdom Metazoa; phylum Chordata; class Amphibia; order Anura; family Myobatrachidae; genus Pseudophryne; species Pseudophryne corroboree. Next base: position 416,889,576 of record NC_086446.1, on the reverse strand, counting down.
CCGACCGCCGGCTGACCGACAGTGTGGCGAGCGCAAATGAGCCCCTTGCGGGCTCGCTGCGCTCGCCACGCTACGGGCACGGTGGCGCGCTACGCGCGCCACACTATTTTATTCTCCCTCTATGGGGGTCGTGGACCCCCACGAGGGAAAATAAGTGTCGGTATGCCGGCGGTCGGGCTCCCGGCGCCGGTATACTGAGCGCCGGGAGCCCGACCGCCGGCATACAGAAGACCACCCGTCGCAAACATGTAGACACATTTACTACAGGAAAGTAATCGGTACTCTCACAATTAAAAGTAGAAAAAAGTCAACAGCTCCAGGTGGCATGCATACACAAACTGTACTACAGGTAGTAGTTATACACCAATAACTGCTAGCAGAAATACAAATAGAGCAAAACAAAAACAGACTAGATGGACACATAGAATATTTTACGCTGTCAAGATCTATTTTTCCTTAGGTTTTAGATTTCCCAAAAAAAATTTATCTCACATTTTGGTGAGGTATTGTAATTGTTTAGATCGCTTTCCATCAGACTGTTTCCCCTGGATCTACACTTCAATCATAACCTTTATCATTATCTAGACATAATGCGATCTCAATCTTTGTTATCTGTAAATGTAGCTTTGTGCTTAAGAATTACCTGGCAGGAGTTAATTCCGTCTGTGTTCTGTAACTTTCTGTGGAACCTACAAGAGAATATGTTACTTTTAAAAACTGGTAGAGAATACATGTACTATTATGGAACAAGGTTAAATTTGGGCTACAGAATTCACCTCATTAAAACTTTTTTCTGACCCTTCGCTTCCAAACTTGTATTTGCTTACTTTTATCTCCAAGGTGTAGTACATGGAAATCCTTGGTCTCTTCTTAGAAGTAGTGGAAGAAGGAGAGGACTTGGGACCCTTCTACTGCCTCAATACAGATCAGTTCTTTATCTTGCCAAGGACATACCTTACTCCTGATGGCTTATGTAAATTTGGAGATCTACTTCTAATGCTGGGTACACACTCAATAGTCCAAATGTACCCAGCATGACATCAGGGGCGACATGACCGATGGGG
>NC_086446.1:416763512-416883512 GCF_028390025.1 Pseudophryne corroboree | reverse complement strand
TCATCCGTTATATATATACTAACCAATAATGAAAAGAAATAATAAAAAGAAATAATGAACAGGAATAATGAAAAGGGGGGGGGGGAAAGGGGAGAAAGGAGAGGAGGGATTATCTTTCCTCAATAAATGGAGTAAGTTCATAATTCTCATTTAACCCTTTCGGTATTAGGGTGTCAAGTGTTACTATCCAGTAGGTTTCTCTTTTAATTAATTTCCTGTCCCGATTCCCTCCTCTTTGGTCTTGCACAACATGTTCAATCCCTTTAAACTTTAAACCCTTAGGGTCACTATTGTGACACATTTGAAAATGCCTAGGGACACTATGATTTGTAACACCATTCTTTATATTTCTTAGATGTTCTAAGATCCTGATTTTTAATGTCCTTTTTGTTTTACCTATATACTTTAGCCCACAGGGGCAAGTGAGCATATAGATAATATAGGAAGAGTTACAATTAATAAACGATGTAATTGGGTGTTGTTTACTAGTCACATTTTCTTCAAACTGTTTTGCACCCTTTTCTCCTTGTGGGCATACTTTACAAGATCCACAAGTAAAGAATCCCTTTATATTCCCAAACATTTTATTTTTGTTTTGAATATTTGTTTCTGGTAGTTTTTGTAAACAACTTTTTGAAACCAGACTCTTTATTGTTTTTGCTTTTCTATATATAACAGTTGGTTTATCTGGAAGGGATTTTCCTAATACTGGGTCCATTTGCAGAATATGCCAGTTCTTTTTTAGCACTTTCTCTATTTGTTTATTTGCTTCATTAAACTGGGTGCTAAAGGGACAAATTACTTTAGTTCCATCACTTCCCCATTTCTTTTTTTGCTTATATACCAGTAGTTCTTCCCTGGTTTTACTCTTAGCTTTACATCTTGCTCTTTCAACCAATTCATCTGGGTATCCTCGTTCATTAAATCTTTCCATATATATGCTCGACTGTTCCTCATATTTCTCTATAGTAGAACAATTTCTTCTCAATCGCGTGAATTGAGATAATGGGATATTCTCCTTCCATTTGTTTAGGTGAGAGCTATTATACTGTAAATAGCTGTTACTATCTACTGCTTTAAAATGTGTAAACGTTTCTATTACTCAAGTATCTAACGAGTGTGTAGAGTCTAAGATCAGGTCCAGAAACTGTATTTTATTCCCACCTATGGTATGAGTGAAATTGAGATTGAAATTATTTCTATTAATTTCTACCATAAAATTCTCAAATTCTATGTCATCACTGTCCCACACAATCAAGATGTCATCTATATATCTTTTAAAGATGACTAGATGCTCACCCAAATTACCACTTAGTATCTCACGTTCCCACTGGCCCATATATAAATTTGCCAGACTTGGCGCGCAAATACTTCCCATGGCGGTCCCGCAGGTTTGTATAAACCATTCATCCAAGAAGGTAAAGTAATTATTTTTCAATACAAATTCTAAACATTTGCAAATAAAATTTACCATATGCTCAGCCATCTCTATATCATTACTAAGTGTTTGTCTCACTGATTCTATCCCCTTCTGATGAGGGATTGCCGTGTACAGGGACTGTACATCAATTGAGCACCACTTATAATTGGTTTTCCATTTTAACCCTTTTACCAATTGTAAAACTTCAGTGGAGTCTTGAATATATGACTCTAATTTAACCACATATTTAAGGAATATTTCAATATATTCAGACAACCTGGAGGTTAAAGAACCTATTCCGCTAATTATAGGTCGACCTGGGGGGTGGGACAGATTTTTATGTATCTTGGGGATATGGTAAAAGGTTGCAACCTTAGGATTTTTGTTAAATAGATAATTGTACTCCTCTATAGTAATACTTTTATTCTTAAGACCTTCTTTTAGTAATATTTCAAGTTCTCCTAAGAAAACATTAGTGGGATCCTTTTTAAGTTTAGAGTAAGACTTCTCATCTAACAACACATTATATGCTTCCTTCTCATAATATTCCCTGTCCATAATTACGGTACCACCCCCCTTGTCAGCATTCTTTATGACTATATCTCCATTTTCTGCCAACCCCTTCAGAGCTTGAAACTCTCTTTTTGTCAATTTTTTTCAGATGAGCCTAATTAATTGGCTAGATCTCCCAGGTGTGGGTTGTAACGCCTAGGTAAAAAATTAAGATCGTTCTTTGCAGTGTTCTTTTATTTATATATAAGATAACAAAGTTTTATCTATATTTATGTTGTTATCTTTTAGTATCTGCAAATGAATTTATGTGTATTCCTATGCACTGTTGGATTGAGTCCACCTTAGACACATTATAAGTATGCAAATGAAGATAGGTGAAGTATGTAGCTGATTGGCGGCAGCCGATGACAAAAGGACGTGCACACGGACAGCAGGTCAGCCCTCTGACGAAGTCTGTGACGAAACGCGTAGGGGCGTGGCCTGCTGACGTGTGCGATCGAGCCCCTGCTGCTTCCCCAGGTGTCGGCGAGTGACGGTGTCCCGGCGTGCGGTGGCTGACTAAAGCGGTCTAGCGGCACGAGTGTGAGGTCCTGTCCTGGATGATGACTGGAGGTTTGCAGTATTGCGGGGAAATTGTATAATTTAAACCATGTGGTATTAAGCCCACAGCGGAGGTTGTTTTTGGTACGAGCAATAACGTTGTGATTTTAACAAGAGTTCTGTGCTTTTATGAATTAAAACTTTATTGGACTATGAAGCGCCCCCTCTGTCTTTTTCTCCAGATGTCTTCTCCCCGTGGAATTCCGGGTTATTTGTGACAGTTGGGAGCAGCGGTTCAACAAAGATAAAATAAGATTTTACTTACCGATAAATCTATTTCTCGTAGTCCGTAGTGGATGCTGGGGACTCCGTCAGGACCATGGGGATTAGCGGCTCCGCAGGAGACAGGGCACAAAAATAAAGCTTTAGGATCAGGTGGTGTGCACTGGCTCCTCCCCCTATGACCCTCCTCCAAGCCTCAGTTAGGATACTGTTCCCGGACGAGCGTACACAATAAGGAAGGATTTTGAATCCCGGGTAAGACTCATACCAGCCACACCAATCACACCGTACAACTTGTGATCTGAACCCAGTTAACAGTATGACAACGTAGGAGCCTCTGAACAGACGGCTCACAACAAGAACAACCCGATTTTTTTGTAACAATAACTATGTACAAGTAATGCAGACAATCCGCACTTGGGATGGGCGCCCAGCATCCACTACGGACTACGAGAAATAGATTTATCGGTAAGTAAAATCTTATTTTCTCTAACGTCCTAGTGGATGCTGGGGACTCCGTCAGGACCATGGGGATTATACCAAAGCTCCCAAACGGGCGGGAGAGTGCGGATGACTCTGCAGCACCGAATGAGAGAACTCCAGGTCCTCTTTAGCCAGGGTATCAAATTTGTAGAATTTTACAAACGTGTTCTCCCCCGACCACGTAGCTGCTCGGCAAAGTTGTAATGCCGAGACCCCTCGGGCAGCCGCCCAGGATGAGCCCACCTTCCTTGTGGAATGGGCCTTGACAGATTTAGGCTGTGGCAGGCCTGCCACAGAATGTGCAAGTTGAATTGTGCTACAAATCCAACGAGCAATCGTCCGCTTAGAAGCAGGAGCACCCAGCTTGTTGGGTGCATACAGTATAAACAGCGAGTCAGATTTTCTGACTCCAGCCGTCCTTGAAATATATATTTTCAATGCCCTGACAACGTCCAGCAACTTGGAATCCTCCAAATCGCTAGTAGCCGCAGGCACCACAATTAGGCTGGTTCAGGTGAAACGCTGACACCACCTTAGGCAGAAAATGAGGACGCGTCCGCAGTTCTGCCCTGTCCGAATGGAAAATCAGATATGGGCTTTTATACGATAAAGCCGCCAATTCTGACACTCTCCTGGCTGAAGCCAGGGCCAGTAGCATGGTTACTTTCCATGTAAGATATTTCAAATCCGCCGATTTGAGTGGCTCAAACCAATGGGATTTGAGAAAATCCAAAACTACATTAAGGTCCCACGGAGCCACTGGGGGCACAACCGGGGGCTGTATATGTAGTACTCCTTTTACAAAAGTCTGGACTTCAGGAACTGAAGCCAATTCTTTCTGGAAGAAAATCGACAGGGCCGAAATTTGAACCTTAATGGACCCCAACTTGAGGCCCATAGACAATCCTGTTTGCAGGAAATGTAGGAATCGACCCAATTGAAATTCCTCCGTGGGGGCCTTCCTGGCCTCACACCACGCAACATATTTTCTCCAAATGCGGTGATAATGTTGTGCAGTCACCTCCTTCCTGGCTTTAACCAGTGTAGGAATGACCTCTTCTGGAATGCCTTTTTCCCTTAGAATTCGGCGTTCAACCGCCACGCCGTCAAACGCAGCCGCGGTAAGTCTTGGAATAGACACGGTCCCTGCTGAATCAGGTCCCGTCTTAGAGGTAGAGGCCACGGATTTTCCGTGAGCATCTCCTGAAGTTCCGGGTACCAAGTTCTTCTTGGCCAATCCGGAGCCACGAGTATCGTTCTTACTCCCCTTTGCCGTATAATTCTCAGTACTTTGGGTATGAGAGGCAGAGGAGGAAACACATACACTGACTGGAACACCCACGGTGTTACCAGAGCGTCCACAGCTATTGCCTGAGGGTCTCTTGACCTGGCGCAATACCTGTCCAGTTTTTTGTTGAGGCGAGACGCCATCATATCCACCTTTGGTTTTTCCCAACGGTTCACAATCATGTGGAAGACTTCTGGATGAAGTCCCCACTCTCCCGGGTGTAGATCGTGTCTGCTGAGGAAGTCTGCTTCCCAGTTGTCCACTCCCGGAATGAACACTGCTGACAGTGCTATCACATGATCTTCCGCCCAGCGAAGAATCCTTGCAGCTTCTGCCATTGCTCTCCTGCTTCTTGTGCCGCCCTGTCTGTTTACGTGGGCGACTGCCGTGATGTTGTCCGACTGGATCAACACCGGCTGACCCTGAAGCAGGGGTTTTGCCAGGCTTAGAGCATTGTAAATCGCTCTTAGCTCCAGTATATTTATGTGAAGAGACATCTCCAGGCTTGACCATACTCCCTGGAAGTTTCTTCCCTGTGTGACCGCTCCCCAGCCTCTCAGACTGGCATCCGTGGTCACCAGGACCCAGTCCTGTATGCCGAATCTGCGGCCTTCTAACAGATGAGCACTCTGCAACCACCACAGAAGAGACACCCTTGTCCGTGGCGATAAGGTTATCCGCTGATGCATCTGCAGATGCGATCCGGACCATTTGTCCAGCAGATCCCACTGGAAAGTTCGTGCGTGGAATCTGCCGAATGGGATTGCTTCGTAAGAAGCCACCATCTTTCCCAGGACTCTTGTGCATTGATGCACAGACACTTTTCCTGGTTTTAGGAGGTTCCTGACAAGTTCGGATAACTCCTTGGCTTTCTCCTCCGGAAGAAACACCTTTTTCTGAACCGTGTCCAGAATCATTCCCAGGAACAGCAGACGTGTTGTCTGGGTCAACTGAGATTTTGGAAAATTCAGAATCCACCCGTGTTGTTGCAGCACTACTTGGGTTAGTGCTACTCCGTCCTCCAGCTGTTCTCTGGACCTTGCCCTTATCAGGAGATCGTCCAAGTAAGGGATAATTAATACGCCTCTTCTTCGCAGAAGAATCATCATTTCGGCCATAACCTTGGTAAAGACCCGAGGTGCCGTGGACAATCCAAACGGCAGCGTCTGAAACTGATAATGACAGTTTTGCACCACGAACCTGAGGTACCCTTGATGTGAAGGGCAAATTGGGACATGCAGGTAAGCATCTTTTATGACCAGGGACACCATAAAGTCCCCTTCTTCCAGATTCGCTATCACTGCTCTGAGTGATTCCATCTTGAACTTGAATTTTTGTATGTACAGGTTCAAAGATTTCAGATTTAGAATAGGTCTTACCGAGCCGTCCGGCTTCGGTACCACAAATAGCGTGGAGTAATACCCCTTTCCCTGTTGTAGCAGGGGTACCTTGACTATCACCTGCTGAGAAAACAGCTTGTGAATGGCTTCCAATACCGTCGCCCTGTCTGAGGGAGACGTTGGCAAAGCAGACTTTAGGAACCGGCGAGGGGGAGACTTCTCGAATTCCAACCTGTAACCCTGAGATACTACCTGCAGGATCCAGGGGTCCACCTGTGAGCAAGCCCACTGCGCGCTGAAATTCTTGAGTCGACCCCCCACCGTTCCTGAGTCCGCTTGTAAAGCCCCAGCGTCATGCTGAGGGCTTTGCAGAACCCGCGGAGGGCTTCTGTTCCTGGGAAGGAGCTGCTTGCTGCCCTCTCTTAACCTTTCCTCTGCCTCGGGGCAGATATGACTGTCCTTTTGCCCGCTTGTTCTTATAGGACCGAAAGGACTGCGGCTGAAAAGACGGTGTCTTTTTCTGTTGGGAGGGGGTCTGAGGTAAAAAGGTGGATTTCCCGGCAGTTGCCGTGGCCACCAAATCCGATAGACCGACGCCAAATAATTCCTCCCCTTTATACGGCAATACTTCCATATGCCGTTTGGAATCCGCATCACCTGACCACTGTCGTGTCCATAAACTTCTTCTGGCAGATATGGACATCGCACTTACTCTCGATGCCAGAGTGCAAATATCCCTCTGAGCATCTCGCATATAAAGAAAAGCATCCTTTAATTGCTCTAAAGTCTGTAAAATACTGTCCCTATCCAGGGTATCAATATTTTCAGTCAGGGAATCCGACCAGACCACCCCAGCACTGCACATCCAGGCTGAGGCGATTGCTGGTCGCAGTATAACACCAGTATGTGTGTATATACTTTTTAGGGTAGTTTCCAGCCTCCTATCAGCTGGATCCTTGAGGGCGGCCGTATCAGGAGACGGTAACGCCACTTGTTTTGATAAGCGTGTGAGCGCCTTATCCACCTTAGGGGGTGTTTCCCAGCGCGCCCTAACCTCTGGCGGGAAAGGGTATAATGCCAATAACTTTTTTGAAATTAGCACTTTTCTATCTGGGTTAACCCACGCTTCATCACATACATCATTCAATTCCTCTGATTCAGGAAAAACTACAGGTAGTTTTTTCACCCCCCACATAATACCCCTTTTTGTGGTACTTGTAGTATCAGAGATATGCAAAGCCTCCTTCATTGCCGTGATCATATAACGTGTGGCCCTACTGGAAAATACGTTTGTTTCTTCACCGTCGACACTAGATTCAGTGTCCGTGTCTGGGTCTGTGTCGACCGACTGAGGTAAAGGGCGTTTTACAGCCCCTGACGGTGTCTGAGACGCCTGGGCAGGTACTAACTGGTTTGCCGGCCGTCTCATGTCGTCAACTGATTTTTGTAATGTGCTGACATTATCACGTAATCCAATAAACCAAGCCATCCATTCCGGTGTCGACTCCCTGGGGGGTGACATCACCATTACCGGCAATTGCTCTGCCTCCACACCAACATCGTCCTCATACATGTCGACACACACGTACCGACACACAGCAGACACACAGGGAATGCTCTATTGAAGACAGGACCCCACTAGCCCTTTGGGGAGACAGAGGGAGAGTTTGCCAGCACACACCCAAGCGCTATAATATATATGGGAACAACCCTATATAAGTGTTGTATCCTTATAGCAGCTTAAATATAGTAATATCGCCAAAAAAAGTGCCCCCCCTCTCTGTTTTACCCTGTTTCTGTAGTGCAGTGCAGGGGAGAGCCCTGGGAGCCTTCCTCACAGCGGAGCCGAGCAGGAAAATGGTGCTGTGTGCTGAGGAGAATAAGCCCCGCCCCCTATTTCGGCGGGCTCTTCTCCGGAGTTTGTGAGATCTGGCAGGGGTTAAATACATCCATATAGCCTCAAGGGCTATATGTGATGTATTTTTAGCCATAAAAAGGTATTATACATTGCTGCCCAGGGCGCCCCCCCAGCGCCCTGCACCCTCCGTGACCGCTGTGTGAAGTGTGCTGACAACAATGGCGCACAGCTGCAGTGCTGTGCGCTACCTCAGGAAGACTGAAAAGTTTTCTGCCGCCTGCTTCTGGACCTCTTCCATCTTCGGCATCTGCAAGGGGGGTCGGCGGCGCGGCTCCGGGACCGGACTCCATGGCTGGGCCTGTGTTCGATCCCTCTGGAGCTAATGGTGTCCAGTAGCCTAAGAAGCCAATCCATCCTGCACGCAGGTGAGTTGACTTCTCTCCCCTAAGTCCCTCGATGCAGTGAGCCTGTTGCCAGCAGGACTCACTGAAAATAAAAAACCTAAAAACTTTTTCTAAGCAGCTCTTTAGGAGAGCCACCTAGATTGCACCCTGCTCGGACGGGCACAAAAACCTAACTGAGGCTTGGAGGAGGGTCATAGGGGGAGGAGCCAGTGCACACCACCTGATCCTAAAGCTTTATTTTTGTGCCCTGTCTCCTGCGGAGCCGCTAATCCCCATGGTCCTGACGGAGTCCCCAGCATCCACTAGGACGTTAGAGAAAGAACATTAGTGCTTTCACTCCCTGTGTGTCACAGGTGCAGTGACTTAAGGTCTTAAAGCGAAAGAGACTAATTTCTGTTCACACTGAGCGCACCTGATTATATTTTTATATGTTATATATATATATATATATATATATATATATATATATATATATATACACACACATATATATATATACACATACATATACATACATACACACAGATTTCTGCCTGATCGTTAGTTTCCAAAATATTGATTTTTCAATTTATTAAATGATTTAATAATTTCGGCTTATTTATTCACCAAGAAATTTGGACCTCTACTGTAACTCTCTCTGCCTCCACCCCAAATCCAAACCAATTTACATTATCTGTCTTATGTTTTGAATTATAACAAAAATGCAAGCTTTTGGAACCGAATTAAAAAACGCTAGGTTAAATCTACATTCGATATCACAATTATTTTTTTTAGGTGCTTAAAAAGGTATACATTAATACTACTACAAAAAAAAAAAAAAAATCAGAATGGTACTCTGTGAAGTTGACCTTTGATTACGCTTATACCACATACATAAATTTACACAAGAAATCATGAAACTTAAAATATAACTGAAGTTGACTCAACAGTTACTATTTTCCTCTTGTTTGGAACCTGTTGTAACTGTCTGCAATTTTCTTTCAAGTGTCAGCAGACAGTGTACAGTATACACTGCCTTCCAGTACTTCCTTGGATAGTAGGCACTTCTGTTACACAGAGGATGTGAATTAAAGTACAAAACATATATGGGGGTATTCAATCAAGTGGCGTTTTTTCGAATGATCGAAAAAACTGCACTCATTTGACACAGTGTATTTAGTTGCAGGCATTTTCGCCTGTTTTTTAATCCATTTTCGCCCATGTTGTTTCACTTTTTATTGGTTGAATGGGCGTGGTCGAAAATTGCGCCAATTCACTAAAACATATGTATCGGCGCCGATACACGTGGTTATCTCCAGTGCCGGATTTTTCAACCAGCCGAAAAAACGGCACGGGCATTGAATAGGTTGAATGTAAATTCTACCTAAAAAACTAGTGAAAAGTGATGTTTTTTCGACTGGTCAAAAAAACGGCACTAATTGAATAACCATCTTAACATCTCTTGAAGGTGAGGACAACATAATTTATTTGTTGCTTGGTTTCGTTACATGAAATGTACCAGAACATCTTGTTCCTCCTAATTACATTGAATAATATACCCAAAGTACCAGATGTTATTATACACTGCTGCTATATATGTTCCAAGTGATCACAGCTACATAATACAGTTGTTTGTGAGCAGACAGTAATATGGCAGCCAGTATTTAAAAGACTACCAAATGTGCACTTTGGAGGAGCACCTGCCATGATTGATTATCATTCTGTCTCCCTCTCTCTTCCTCTGGAAAGTATGGATGGCCATCGTGGGCTGTCCATCGATGGTTACCACTGATAACACCATCAGTGATAGCCATTGATGGTACATAAACCATCTATGGCAGACCATCGATGGTTAGCACCACTCGATTGAAACCACTGAAATGTGATGGCTTGGCCACGGATCAATCATAAAATGGGTGCGGAGCTTAGCAATGTCAGGGGCGGAGCTATGCTCAGTGTTCTGACACCTTGCATAAAAAAAAAAAAAAAAAATTAGTTTATGCTGCGCCATAGATGTAGTGAAACCATTTGATTCTCTGCCATCGATGGCAAAAGCATTCGACATCGTTCACAAACCATCGACGATTATGAATTATCGATGGTCATCCCTACTGGAAATAATAAGATTTTACTCACCGGTAAATCTATTTCTCGTAGTCCGTAGTGGATGGTGGGGACTCCGTAACGACCATGGGGAATAGACGGGCTCCACAGGAGACTGGGCACTCTAAGAAAGATTTAGTACTACTGGTGTGCACTGGCTCCTCCCTCTATGCCCCTCCTCCAGACCTCAGTTAAGGAAACTGTGCCCGGAAGAGCTGACATTACAAGGAAAGGATTTTGGAATCCAGGGTAAGACTCATACCAGCCACACCAAACACACCGTATAACTTGTGATAACATACCCAGTTAACAGTATGAACAACAACAAAGCATCAACCACGGATGCCAACATAACATAACCCTTTATTAAGCAATAACTATATACACGTATTGCAGAAAGTCCGCACTTGGGACGGGCGCCCAGCATCCACTACGGACTACGAGAAATAGATTAACGGTGAGTTAAATTTTATTTTCTCTAACGTCCTAGTGGATGCTGGGGACTCCGTAAGGACCATGGGGATTATACCAAAGCTCCCAAACGGGCGGGATAGTGCGGATGACTCTGCAGCACCGAATGGGCAAACACAAGGTCCTCCTCAGCCAGGGTATCAAACTTGTAGAACTTTGCAAAGGTGTTTGAACCCGACCAAGTAGCTGCTCGGCAAAGCTGTAATGCCGAGACCCCTCGGGCAGCCGCCCAAGAAGAGCCCACTTTCCTTGTGGAATGGGCTTTTATCGATTTTGGATGCGGCAATCCCACCGCAGAATGAGCCTGCAGATCCAGCGAGCAATAGTTTGCTTTGAAGCAGGAGCACCCAGCTTGTTGGATGCATACAGGATAAACAGCGAGTCAGTTTTCCTGACTCCAGCCGTTCTGGCCACATAAATCATCAAAGCCCTGACTACATCAAGCAACTTGGAATCCTCCAAGTCACGAGTAGCCGTAGGCACCACAATAGGTTGGTTCAAATGAAAAGATGACACCACCTTCGGCAGAAATTGTGGACGAGTCCGTAATTCTGCCCTGTCCACATGGAAAACCAGATAGGGGCTTTTACATGAGAAAGCCGCCAATTCTGACACACGCCTAGCCGAAGCTAAGGCCAATAGCATGACCACCTTCCACGTGAGATACTTTAGCTCCACGGTCTTAAGTGGCTCAAACCAGTGGGATTTCAGGAAACCCAACACCACGTTGAGATCCCAAGGTGCCACTGGTGGCACAAAAGGGGGCTGAATACGCAGCACTCCCTTAACAAACGTCTGAACCTCACGAAGAGAAGCCAGTTCTTTTTGAAAGAAAATGGATAGGGCTGAAATCTGGACCTTTATGGACCCCAACTTCAAGCCCATAGTCACTCCAGACTGTAGGAAGTGCAGGAACCGACCCAGCTGGAATTCCTCTGTAGGGGCCTTCCTGGCCTCACACCAAGCAACATATTTTCGCCATATACGGTGATAGTGTTTTGCTGTCACGTCCTTCCTAGCCTTTATTAGCGTAGGAATAACTTCATCCGGAATGCCTTTTTCTGCTAGGATCCGGCGTTCAACCGCCATGCCGTCAAACGCAGCCTCGGTAAGTCTTGCAACAGACAGGGCCCCTGTTCCAACAGGTCCTGTCTGAGAGGCAGAGGCCATGGGTCCTCTGTGAGCATTTCTTGCAGTTCCGGGTACCAAGTCCTTCTTGGCCAATCCGGAACAATGAGTATTGTTCTCACTCCTCTTTTTCTTACGATTCTCAGCACCTTGAGTATGAGAGGAAGAGGAGGAAATACATAGACCGACTGGAACACCCACGGTGTCACTAGTGTGTCCACAGCTATCGCCTGAGGGTCCCTTGACCTGGCGCAATACCTTTTTAGCTTTTTGTTCAGGCGGGATGCCATCATGTCCACCTGTGGCAGTTCCCATCGATTTGTAATCTGCGTGAAGACTTCTTGATGAAGTCCCCACTCTCCCGGGTGGAGGTCGTGCCTGCTGAGGAAGTCTGCTTCCCAGTTGTCCACTCCCGGAATGAACACTGCTGACAGTGCTTGCACGTGATTCTCCACCCAACGAAGAATCCTGGTGGCTTCCGCCATCGCCACCCTGCTTCTTGTGCCGCCCTGGCGGTTTACATGAGCCACTGCGGTGATGTTGTCTGACTGAATCAGCACCGGTTGGTTGCGAAGCAGAGGCTCAGCTTGACTCAGGGCGTTGTATATGGCCCTTAGTTCCAGGATATTTATGTGCAGACAAGCCTCCTGACTTGACCACAGCCCTTGGAAGTTTCTTCCCTGAGTGACTGCCCCCATCCTCGGAGGCTCGCATCCGTGGTCACCAGGACCCAGTCCTGTATGCCGAACCTGCGGCCCTCGAGAAGGTGAGCACTCTGCAGCCACCACAGAAGAGACACCCTGGCCCTGGGGGATAGGGTGATCAGCCGATGCATCTGAAGATGCGATCCGGACCACTTGTCCAACATATCCCACTGAAAGATCCTCGCATGGTACCTGCCGAAGGGAATGGCTTCGTATGATGCCACCAGCTTTCCCAGGACTCGCATGCAGTGATGCACAGACACCTGTTTCGGTTTTAAGAGGTCTCTGACTAGAGTCACGAGCTCCTGAGCCTTCTCCGCCGGGAGAAACACCTTCTTCTGGTCTGTGTCCAGAATCATGCCCAGAAAGGGCAGACGCGTCGTAGGAATCAGCTGCGACTTTGGGATATTCAGAATCCAGCCGTGCTGTTGCAACACTTCCTGAGAGTGTGCTACGCTGATCAGCAAATGCTCTCTGGACCTCGCCTTTATGAGGAGATCGTCCAAGTATGGGATAATTGTGACTCCTTGCTTTCGAAGGAGCACCATCATTTCCGCCATTACCTTGGTAAATATTCTCGGTGCCGTGGAGAGCCCAAACGGCAACGTCTGGAATTGGTAATGACAGTCCTGTACCACAAATCTGAGGTACTCCTGATGAGGTGGATAAATAGGGACATGCAAGTAAGCATCCTTGATGTCCAGAGACACCATAAAATTCCCCTCTTCCAGGCTTGCAATGACAGCTCTGAGCGATTCCATTTTGAACTTGAATCTTTTCAGATAAATGTTCAGGGACTTTAAATTCAATATGGGTCTGACCGAACCGTCCGGTTTCGGTACCACAAACATTGTGGAATAGTATCCCCTTCCCTGTTGAAGGAGGGGAACCTTTACCACCACCTGCTGGAGATATAACTTGTGAATTGCCGCTAACACTACCTCCCTTTCCATGGGGGAAGCTTGCAGGGCCGATTTGAGGTAACGGTGAGGGGGCATCACTTCGAATTCCAGCTTGTATCCCTGAGACACAATCTGTATAGCCCAGGGATCCACCTGTGAGCGAACCCACTGGTGGCTGAAATTTCAGAGACGCGCCCCCACCGCTCCTGGCTCCACCTGTGGAGCCCCAGCGTCATGCGGTGGATTTAGCGGAAGCCGGGGAGGACTTCTGTTCCTGGGAACTAGCTGTATGGTGCAGCTTCTTTCCTCTACCCCTGCCTCTGGCAAGAAAGGATGCACCTCTGACTTTCTTGCTTTTTTGTGATCGAAAGGACAGCATTTGGTAATACGGTGCTTTCTTAGGTTGTGAGGGAACATATGGCAAAAGATTTGACTTCCCAGCCGTAGCTGTGGAAACTAGGTCCGAGAGACCGTCCCCAAACAATTCCTCACCCTTGTAAGGTAAAACCTCCATGTGCTTTTTGGAGTCGGCATCACCTGTCCATTGCCGAGTCCACAGGACCCTTCTGGCAGAAATTGACATTGCATTTATTCTAGAGCCCAGTAGGCAAATGTCCCTCTGGGCATCCCTCATATATAGGACAGCGTCTTTTATATGCCCCAGGGTCAGTAAAATAGTATCCTTGTCCAAGGTATCCAGTTCCTCAGACAGATTATCTGTCCATGCTGCTACAGCACTACACATCCAGGCCGACGCAATTGCCGGCCTCAGTAGAGTACCTGAATGTGTATAAACAGACTTCAGGATACTTTCCTGCTTCCTATCCGCAGGATCCTTTAGGGAGGCCGTATCCTGTGACGGCAGGGCCACCTTCTTAGATAAGCGTGTCAGAGCTTTGTCTACCCTAGGGGAGGAGTCCCAGCGCATCCTGTCCGTTGGCGGGAAAGGGTACGCCATAAGTAACCTTTTGGAAATCAGCACTTTCCTATCAGGGGAATCCCACGCTCATGTAGCGGATGGCTTTAGCCATTTTAGGCTGCAATTTTGCATCATCGCCATCGACACTGGAGTCAGAATCCGTGTCGATATCTGTGTCAATAATTTGGGATAGTGGGTGCTTCTGAGACCCTGACGGCCTCTGCGCTGTAGGATCAGGCATGGGCTAAGACCCCGACTGTCCCAAGGTTTCAGCTTTATCCAACCTTTTATGCAAGGAGTTTACATTATCATTTAACACCTTCCACATACCCATCCAATCAGGTGTCGGCACCGTCGGCGGAGACACGTCATTCATCTGCACCTGCTCTGCCTCCACATAGCCCTTCTCGTCAAACATGTCGACACAAGCGTACCGACACACCACACACACAGGGGATGCTCTATATGAGGACAGGACCCCCACAAGGCCTTTTGGAGAGACAGAGAGAGAGTATGCCAGCACACACCCCAGCGCTATATAACCCAGGAATTACACAGTAACTTAGTGTTTACCCAGTAGCTGCTGTATATATGATTAATGCGCTAAATTTATGTGCCCCCCCTCTCTTTTTACCCTCTTTCTACCGTGAGTCTGCAGGGGAGAGCCTGGGGAGCTTCCTCTCAGCGGAGCTGTGGAGAGAAAATGTTGCTGGTGAGTGCTGAGGAAGAAGCCCCGCCCCCTCAGCGGCGGGCTTCTGTCCCGTGATTTTGTGTAAAAATAATGGCGGGGGCTCATGCATATTACAGTGCCCAGCTGTATATATGCTGCTTTTTGCCAGGAGGTACTCAATTGCTGCCCAGGGCGCCCCCCCCTGCGCCCTGCACCCTACAGTGACCGGAGTGTGTGGGTTAGTGTGGGAGCAATGGCGCACAGCTGCAGTGCTGTGCGCTACCTCATATAAAGACTGGAGTCTTCTGCCGCCGATTTTGACGTCTTCTTGCTTCAACCCGCCGGCTTCTGTCTTCTGGCTCTGCGAGGGGGACGGCGGCGCGGCTCCGGGAACGGACGACCAAGGTTAAGTTCCTGTGTTCGATCCCTCTGGAGCTAATGGTGTCCAGTAGCCTAAGAAGCGCAACCTAGCCGCAGTTAGTAGGTTTGCTTCTCTCCCCTCAGTCCCACGTAGCAGAGAGTCTGTTGCCAGCAGAAGCTCTCTGAAAATAAAAAACCTAACTAAAATACTTTCTTAATAGCAAGCTCAGGTGAGCTCACTAAAATGCACCCAGCTCCTTCCGGGCACAGATTCTAACTGAGGTCTGGAGGAGGGGCATAGAGGGAGGAGCCAGTGCACACCAGTAGTACTAAATCTTTCTTAGAGTGCCCAGTCTCCTGCGGAGCCCGTCTATTCCCCATGGTCCTTACGGAGTCCCCAGCATCCACTAGGACGTTAGAGAAATTTAGTTTTGCTTTGGAAAGGAATCCCCATCCCATCAGTTTCTGCTAAGTTTCAGTTTCTGTATAGGAGGGTTATCACATTGCTTCAGTTTTGTTCACTTATACCCCTTTTATACCTACTGAGGCGGGTTGCACCTGGGAGCCTGACACAAGTGCTTCCTGGCTGAGACGCACCTCAGGCCCCTTGCACCGCTGTTTTCAACCAGGCATATTGATGGGTTGGTGACGTGGCAGGGCCAGCACTTAGAGATCACATGATCTCCAAGCGCTGCACGTCCACACAGAGTGAATTAAAAAGGGGTCGCATCGACCTGGCTTCCCGTTTACACAGTACAGCAAGCAGGGTTGAACACGTGTTCAACCCCGCTTGCTACCAGACTTGACCCAGATTATTCCAACTGGGCCCTTTTACAACGCACAGCAACACGAGTTACGTGCACTCACGTGCAATAACCTGTGTTCAAAGCTGGCGGTGTAAAAGGGGTATTATTTGGTATAGTTTTTAACAACATGGTTTCTTGTGTAAAATTAAGTATGTGGTACAACAGTAATTGAATGCCAGCTTAATTTTTTTTTCTCCACTGTGAAACTGAGTACTATGCAGATTTTTTTGTTTGTAGTAGTAATGTATACCTTTGTCAAGCACCAATAAAATTGGAATATCTAATTTTGATTTAACCCAGCAGTTTTTAATTCTGTTCCAAAAGCTTGCATTTTTGTTTTAACTCAAAATGTAAAGCAGATAAAGTAGTTTGGATTTTTGGATTCGGGAGGAAAAGTTACCTTGGGGTTCCAAATTTCTTGGCGATTCCTTAATAAAAACCTGTGATACTTCAAATAAAGTGGAATAAATAAGCTGCATTTAGTAAAGTTAATTACATTTATAAAAAAAACACAACAAAAAAAAACAATATTTTGAAAACTAAAATTCTGAGATGGGTGGTGGACATTTAAATGTTTATTTTTTTTTTATTTTTTTTTGGGGGGGGGGGGGGGGAGGGGGGGGAGATCTCATGTGGAATGACCCAATACCTATAGGGAACTGGGTAAGCAATACTTAATTTGCATATGCATGTACTCACCCAAAAAAAGGGGGGGGGGGGGGGAAATTGGGATATATCTTCTTACCTGTTATATACTTTTCTTTGAGTGCATAAGAGGCAGAGGTACAGGAGAGGTTCGAGTCTGGGCATCAAATAGTTACAAAATCTTTCCCAGCAGCCCCAGATTCCCTCTCCACTATACCTTACCCCTAGCCACTGCAAGCCAGTTAAGTTACTAAAAGTCATGGCAGGAGCGAGGAGAAGGAGAGGGAGAATAAAGACAGGCACACACAGACACAACCACAGGAGAGAGGTCCAAAAAACCAGTACAATGGAACAAACCCACACAGGTCAGGTGAGTCAGGGTGGACATCCTGTCCCCCCTATGGACTCAAAGAAAAGGATTTAACAGATAAGAACATAAACCCACGTCCACAAGGGGACACAGGTACCATGCAATGTCCAAAAGGAGTCCCCTTTATGGGCAGATACAACCCTGAGCTGCACTGAGAACAGGACGCCCAAACACAGTGTCCGAAGACGTCTGAAGTATCAAGCATAGAAGCAAAGAAGAGGGTGGGCAAAATACCACACAGCCACGTTACAAAGCTGGTCTGCAAAAGCTCCACGCAGATTCACGAAGGCCCAACTGACTAGGTGGAATAAGTTGTCACCTCAGCTGGAACAAGAAGATAGTCAAGCTGAGCCACCTGTCCAAGGACTGCTTGGAAGCTGGCTAGCGCTACTTGCTAAAAGCATACAAGGCAACCGAAAACACAACTTAGGCAGATCTCTGATACTGCCCACATAAGTACAGAGAGCCCTCACAACATCCCAATTTCCTCTGTGGAGAGCACGGAGCATCGTAAGCTGGAACCATAATCGCTTGGATTAATGTGGAACTGTGACACCACCTTAGGTAGATAACCCAAACCTGTCCAGAACACGGCCTTATCCATATGAAAGATGAGAGAGGGGGAGCGACAAGACAACACGCTCAGCCACCTGCGGGCCCGACACAACAGGAAGAAAGAATACAGTCCTTCACGTGAGCCAACCAATGTTCACAGAGGCCAAAGGCTCAAAGAAATCAAGCTCTATTGCCTGAATAAATAAGGACAGGTTCAATGGAGCTACCGGAGAATAAACAGTGGCTTTAGGAGAAAGATGCCCGGATAGAACGTGCGAACATCCGGGAGAGAGCAATATGTCTCTGAAAGAAGACCTAAAGGGCAGAATTCAAATGTTATTGTGAGTCCCCACACTCTGGTGTGTCTGCCAGCAGGTATTGAAATGTTTTTGATGGTAGGCACAAGACCTTCATTTAACCTCATTACCCCCAAGGGTAGCAGCTGAAAATGCACGAATAGTGACCTGCTTGGGCATCCAAAGGGGATTTTTCGCGCTTCACCCATTCGTTCAGTCGGGTTTTGCCGCTTCACCTGCTCTCAGAATGGGTGTACCAAAAAGCCTTACAGTCAAGCGAGGCAGGCCAGAATATGATGAAAAGGACGGTTCCGGAGACTGAAGATACTTTGGTAGAGGAAGACGCAGTGGAGCACCAAGGAAAGTCATAGAAGCATTGCGTACCATGGCCACCGTGGTCAATCCGAAGCCACAAGGATCACAGCGCTTCCCTCCAACTGCAACCCACAAGAGCATGGATTGCGGAGTATAGGCGTGAGAACGTCCACTATATCTGTACAGAGACCACCAAGGGTGCTCCGGGATCTCTGGGGCAGAAAAAAATATCTCGGCAACCTGTTGTTGTGCGATTTGTCATAATATTGATGGCGGTCAAGTCCCAGTGATTAACTAGGAGCCAGGAGATGTTCTGAAGAGTCAACTC
The DNA here is from genome assembly GCF_028390025.1 of Pseudophryne corroboree. Classification (NCBI taxonomy): domain Eukaryota; kingdom Metazoa; phylum Chordata; class Amphibia; order Anura; family Myobatrachidae; genus Pseudophryne; species Pseudophryne corroboree. The sequence continues at coordinate 416,864,833 of NC_086446.1, read as the reverse complement.
ACCCCAGCAAACACCCTGGCGGCCTATGAAATCCGCTGTCCAATACTGAACGTGTGAGGGAGGACTGCCAATAGAGCTGGAAGAGGACTGACCATCACGGTGTTACAAAGGAGTGCCAGCCCATTTGCTTATGTAGGCGACAGCTGTCGCACTGTCGGACCGTACCTGGATTTGACTATGCAGGAGTAGTTCTAGAGCAAGAAAGAGCCCATAAAACCACGCGCAGGTAAAGAAAGTTGAATGGTACCTGGCTCCCGTGAGCCATCCACCAACCCTAAAGGTCTGATGACAGGTTATTGCCCTCCAGCTGCAGAGATCTACGTCTGTCGTGAGGGTGTCCCCACTATGAACCACAAAGAGGTAGGCCCATAGCCAGGTGGGTCCCCTAGAGCCACTACAATAATTTGCGTCTTTAGTAGCAGAGTTGACTTGTGCCTTGGTGCCTGAATCTCCCTGAGAAGAGCTTGGGCGCATGCAAGAGAGTGTATAAACACTTGGAGGTGATGGAGGAATAGAGGAAAATAGTAGCCAGAAAACCCAAAGTCTGACCACAGGGAAAAATAAGATTTTACTTACCGATAAATCTATTTCTCGTAGTCCGTAGTGGATGCTGGGGACTCCGTCAGGACCATGGGGATATAGCGGCTCCGCAGGAGACAGGGCACAATAATAAAAGCTTTAGGATCAGGTGGTGTGCACTGGCTCCTCCCCCTATGACCCTCCTCCAAGCCTCAGTTAGGATACTGTGCCCGGACGAGCGTGCATAATAAGGAAGGATATTGAATCCCGGGTAAGACTCATACCAGCCACACCAATCACACCGTACAACCTGTGATCTGAACCCAGTTAACAGTATGATAACAACGAAGGAGCCTCTGAAAAGATGGCTCACAACAAGAATAACCCGATTTTTGTAACAATAACTATGTACAAGTATTGCAGACAATCCGCACTTGGGATGGGCGCCCAGCATCCACTACGGACTACGAGAAATAGATTTATCGGTAAGTAAAATCTTATTTTCTCTGACGTCCTAGTGGATGCTGGGGACTCCGTCAGGACCATGGGGATTATACCAAAGCTCCCAAACGGGCGGGAGAGTGCGGATGACCCTGCAGCACCGAATGAGAGAACTCCATGTCCTCCTCAGCCAGGGTATCAAATTTGTAGAATTTAGCAAACGTGTTTTCCCCTGACCAAGTAACTGCTCGGCAAAGTTGTAAAGCCGAGACCCCTCGAGCAGTCGCCCAAGATGAGCCCCCTTCCTTTTGGAATGGGCTTTTACCGATTTTGGCTGTGGCAGGCCTGCCACAGAATGTGTAAACTGAATTGTATTACAAATCCAGCGAGCAATCGTCTGCTTAGAAGCAGGAGCACCCATCTTGTTGGGTGCATACAGGCTAAACAGCGAGTCAGATTTTCTGACTCCAGCCTTCCTGGAAACATATTTTTCAGGGCCCTGACAACGTCAAGTAACTTGGAGTCCTCCAAGTCCCTAGTACCCGCAGGTACCACAATAGGTTGGTTCATGTGAAAAACAGAAAACACCTTAAGGAGAAATTGAGGACGAGTCCTCAATTCTGCCCTGTCAGAATGAAAAATTAAGTAAGGGCTTTATATATGATAAAGCCGCCAATTCTGACACACGCCTGGCTGAAGCCAGGGCTAATAGCATCGTCACCTTCCATGTGAGATATTTTAAGTCCACAGTGGTGAGTGGTTCAAACCAATGTGACTTTAGGAAACTCAAAACAACATTGAGATCCCAAGGTGCCACTGGGGCACAAAAGGAGGCTGTATATGCAGTACCCCTTTTACAAACATCTGAACGTCAGGCACTAAAGCCAGTTCTTTCTGGAAGAAATTCGACAGGGCCGAAATTTGAACCTTAATGGACCCTAATTTTAGGCCCATAGACAGTCCTGTTTTCAGGAAATGTAGGAAACGACCCAGTTGGAATTCCTCTGTAGGGGCCTTCTTGGCCTCACACCACGCAACATATCTTCGCCAAATGCGGTGAAAATGTTTTGCGGTTACATCCTTCCTGTCTTCGACCAGGGTAGGGATGACTTCATCTGGAATGCCCTTTCAGGATCCGGCGTTCAACCGCCATGCCGTCAAACGCGGCCGCGGTAAGTCTTGGAACAGACAAGGCCCCTGCTGGAGCAGGTCCTTTCTTAAAGGTAGAGGCCACGGGTCTTCCGTGAACATCTCTTGAAGTTTCGGGTACCAAGTCCTTCTTGGCCAATCCGGAACCACGAGTATCATTCTTACTCATCTCCCTCTTATGATTCTCAGTACTTTTTGTATGAGAGGCATAGGAGGGAACACATACTCTGACTGGTACATCCACAGTGTTACCAGAGCGTCCACCGCTATTGCCTGAGGGTCCCTTGACCTGGCGCAATATCTAGTTTTTTGTTCAGGCGGGACGCCATCATGTCCACCTTTGGTTTTTCACAACGGTTTACAATCATGTGGAAGACTTCCCGATGAAGTCCCCACTCTCCCGGGTGGAGGTCATGCCTGCTGAGGAAGTCTGCTTCCCAGTTTTCCACTCCCGGAATGAACACTGCTGAGAGTGTTATCACATGATTTTTCGCCCAGCGAAGAATCCTTGCAGTTTCTGCCATTTCCCTCCTGCTTCTTGTGCCGCCCTGTCTGTTTACGTGGGCGACTGCCGTGATGTTGTCCCACTGGATCAATACCGGCTGACCTTGAAGCAGAGGTCTTGCTAAGCTTAGAGCATTGTAAATTGCCCTTAGCTCCAGTATATTTATGTGGAGAGAAGTCTCCAGACTCGATCACACTCTCTGGAAATTTTTTCCTTGTGTGACTGCTCCCCAGCCACTCAGGCTGGCATCCGTGGTCACCAGGACCCAGTCCTGAATGCCGAATCTGCGGCCCTTTCATAGATGAGCACTCTGCAGCCACCGCAGAAGAAACACCCTTGTCCTTGGAGACAGGGTTATCCGCTGATGCATCTGAAGATGCGATCCGGACCATTTTTCCAGCAGATCCCACGTAAAGGTTCTTGCGTGAAATCTACCGAATGGGATCGCTTTGTAAGAAACCACCATTTTTCACAGGATCCTTGTGCAATGATGCACTGATACTTTTCCTGGTTTTAGGAGGTTCCTGACTAGCTCGGATAACTCCCTGGCTTTCTTCTCCGGGAGAAAACATCCTTTTCTGGACTGTGTCCAGAATCATCCCTAGGAACAGTAGACGTGTCGTCGGAAAAAACTGCGATTTTGGAATATTTAGAATCCACTCGTGCTGTCGTAGAACTACTTAAGATAGTGCTACTCCGACCTCCAACTGTTCTCTGGACCTTGCCCTTATCAGGAAAGCGTCCATATTTCTTTTAAGAAGAATCATCATTTCGGCCATTACCTTGGTAAAGACCCGGGGTGCCGTGGACAATCCAAACGGCAGCGTCTGAACTGATAGTGACAGTTCTGTACCACGAACCTGAGGTACCCTTGGTGAGAAGGGCAAATTTGGACATGTAGGTAAGCGTCCCTGATATCCAGTGACACCATATCGTCCCCTTCTTCCTGGTTCGCTATCACTGCTCTGAGTGACTCCATCTTGATTTGAACGCTTGTATGTAAGTGTTCAAATATTTCAGATCTCACCTAGCCGTCTGGCTTCAGTACCACAATATAGTGTGGAATAATACCCCTTCCCTTGTTGTAGAAGGGGTACTTTGATTATCACTTGCTGGGAATACAGCCTGTGAATTGTTCCCAATACTGCCTCCCTGTCGGAGGGAGACGTTGGTAAAGCAGACTTCAGGAACTTGTGAGGGGGAGACGTCTCGAATTTCCAATGTACACCTGGGATACTACGTGTAGGATCCAGGAGTCCACTTGTGAGTGAGCCCACTGCGTGCTGAAACTCTTGAGATGACCCCCTACCGCACCTGAGTCCGCTTGTACGGCCCCAGCGTCATGCTGCGGACTTGGCAGAAGCTGTGGAGGGCTTCTGTTCCTGGGAATGGGCTGCCTGCTGCAGTCTTCTTCCCTTTCCTCTACCCCTGGGCAGATATGACTGGCCCTTTTGCCCGCCTGCCCTTATGGGGACGAAAGGACTGAGACTGAAAAGACTGTGTCCTTTTCTGCTGAGATGTGACTTGGGGTAACAAAAGGTGGATTTTTCAGCTGTTGCCATGGCCACCAGGTCCGATGGACCGCCCCTTTATACGGCAATACTTCCATGTGCCGTCTGGAATCTGCATCACCTGACCACTGTCGTCTGGCAGATATGGACATCACATTTACTCTTGATGCCAGAATGCAAATATCCCTCTGCGCATCTCGCATATATAGAAATGCATCCTTAAAATGCTCTATAGTCAATAAAATCTTGTCCCTGTCAAGGGTATCAATATTTTCAGTCAGGAAATCCGACCAAGCCCCCTCAGCGCTGCACATCCAGGCTGAGGCGATTGCTGGTCGTAGTATAACACCAGTATATGTGTATATACTTTTAGGATATTTTTCAGCTTCCTATCAGCTGGCTCCTTGAGGGCTGCCGTATCTGGAGACGGTAACGCCACTTGTTTTTATAAGCGTGTGAGCGCCTTATTCACCCTAAGGTGTGTTTCCCAACTCGCCCTAACTTCTGGCGGGAAAGGGTATACCGCCAATAATTTTCTACCGGAGGAAACCCACGTATCATCACACACTTCATTTAATTTATCTGATTCAGGAAAAACTACAAGTAGTTTATTCACACCCTACATAATACCCTTATTTGTGGTACTTGTAGTATCAGAAATATGTAACACCTCCTTCATTGCCCTTAACATGAAACGTGTGGCCCTAAAGGAAAATACGTTTGTTTCTTCACCGTCGACACTGGAGTCAGTGTCCGTGTCTGTGTCTGTGTCGACCGACTGAGGTAAATGGGCGTTTTTACAAGCCCCTGACGGTGTCTGAGACGCCTGGACAGGTACTAATTTGTTTGCCGGCCGTCTCATGTCGTCAACCGACCTTGCAGCGTGTTGACATTATCACGTAATTCCTAAATAAGCCATCCATTCCAGTGTCGACTCCCTAGAGAGTGACATCACCAATACAGGCAATTTGCTCCGCCTCCTCACCAACATCGTCCTCCTACATGTCGACACACACGTACCGACACACAGCACACACACAGGGAATGCTCTGACAGAGGACAGGACCCCACTAGCCCTTTGGGGAGACAGAGGGAGAGTTTGCCAGCACACACCAAAAACGCTATAATTATACAGGGACAACCCCTTATACAAGTGTTTTCCCTTATAGCATTTTTATATATGTAATCATATCGCCAAATAAGTGCCCCCCCTCTCTGTTTTAACCCTGTTTCTGTAGTGCAGTGCAGGGGAGAGCCTGGGAGCCTTCCTCACAGCAGAGCTGAGCAGGAAAATGGCGCCGTGTGCTGAGGAGAATAGGCCCCGCCCCCTTTTCGGCGGGCACTTCTCCCGGAGTTTGTGAGATCTGGCAGGGGTTAAATACATCCATATAGCCTCAAGGGCTATATGTGATGTATTTTAGCCATAAAAAAGGTATTATACATTGCTGCCCAGGGCGCCCCCCCCCAGCGCCCTGCACCCTCAGTGACAGTTGGTGACTGTTGGTGAAGTGTGCTGACAACAATGGCGCACAGCTGCAGTGCTGTGCGCTACCTTATGAAGACTGAAAGTCTTCTGCCGCCTGTTTCTGGACCTCTTCAACTTCGGCATCTGTAAGGGGGGTCGGCGGCACGGCTCCGGGACGAACCCCAGGGTGAGACCTGTGTTCCGACTCCCTCTGGAGCTAATGGTGTCCAGTAGCCTAAGAAGCAAATCCATCCTGCACGCAGGTGAGTTTTCTTCTCTCCCCTAAGTCCCTCGTAGCAGTGAGCCTGTTGCCAGCAGGACTCACTGAAAATAAAAAACCTAACTTAAACTTTTATTCTAAGCAGCTCAGGAGAGCCACCTAGATTGCACCCTTCTCGTCGGGCACAAAAATCTAACTGAGGCTTGGAGGAGGGTCATAGGGGGAGGAGCCAGTGCACACCACCTGATCCTAAAGCTTTTATTATTGTGCCCTGTCTCCTGCGGAGCCGCTATATCCCCATGGTCCTGACGGAGTCCCCAGCATCCACTAGGACGTCAGAGAAAAGGCAGTATCTCCCAAGATGGAGTCATGGAGAAAAGGGTCCAAGTGATGATCCATTCCTGGAACTAGAGAAGACTTACCATGAGATAGGATCAACCCGAATTATATCCGCTGACTGAGGATAAGTTGGATGAGAGGAGCTGCCATGACACTCGCGAAAACACGAGGAGCCGTGGACCATTCCTAGTCGCAAGGCTGGAAGCTGGAAATGAGTCTCCTGTACAACATATCTGAGGCGACGGTAACCAACTCGGACGGGAATATGTAAATAGGCATCCTAGATGTGTAAGAATGCCAAATAAACAACCCTGAATGATGGAGCACACTTCCAGCGGAACCAGAGAAATCTCAGCCATCTGCGACTGTTTGGCGAATCAGGATGGGCCGAAACAAGCAGTCCAGCCACGGAAAAAGGTTGACATTAACACATACCTCCCGAGATAGGGGACCAGGATGCGGACCCTGGAGGCCAGCAGAGAGCAAACAAAGTCTTCTGAATACTCTTGCTGTTTAAGACGTGTGGAACACAACGCCTTTGAGCCAGGTGTCTCTCCGCACATGGGAAATGCAGAAACCAGCCACACATGCCAGAGTCCCCCAGGTGGAGGCTCGCCCAGACCTGTGGCAGCAGTCCTGCCAGCTGTCCAGTGGACCAATGGTTGCCTACCTCAGGACATAGGGCCCATAGAGGAGGAACCCTGGAATTAGAAATGTACTGACCTCTGGACGCTTGGAGTGGACAAAAGGAATGAAAAGTAGACGTTCCAGACCTGAAAGGTGCCGCAGAAGGAAGCAACTAACTCGTCCCACCCTAGACCAAAAAGAAGCTTTCAAAATTTCCAGAGTCAATGAGAACGCACCAGGAACGCAGCCAGGGGACTGTCCTGGACACCATAGCAAATGTCGGCACACAAGAGAATGAGACACGTTTCAATGGCCTCACCAGAGTAGGTAGCAGCTTGCAGGCCTCACTAGAGACAATGGGGGTCATTCAGAGTTGATCGTACCTGTGCAAAATTTTGCACAGCTACGATCATCTTTCCTGACAGGCGGGGGGAAGCCCAGCACGGGGCTAGTCCGCCCCGCATGTCAGTCCGGCCCCCTCGCGGAAGAGCAAAGGCATCGAACAGCGGTGTTGCTTTTGCACTTCAGGAGTAACTCCCGGCCAGCGCAGCTTTAGCGTGCTGGCCGGGAGCTACTCCTTGCTCTCTGGCCCGCAGTGGCTGCGTATGACGTCACACAGCCGCTGTGGCCCGCCCCCCCATTCGGTCCGGCCACACCTGCGTTGGCCGGACCGCGCCTACGAAACGGCGGCCAATCGCCACCATTTCGCCCCCTCCCGCCCATAGATCGCCTCTGCCTGTCAATCAGGCAGAGGCGATCGCTATCCTGCTACAGCCTTCGGCTGTCCCGCATGCGCACTACGGCGCCAGCGCATGCGCAGCAGGGACCCGTTCGCTCTGCTGCGTTAAAACGCAGCAAAATGACCCCCCATAACTGCTGCGTTAAAACGCAGCGAAATTACCCCCCCATTACTCCTGTGTTTTGGACTTACGAAGTCCTGTAGTGCATCAGTTCCGCAGCCCCTGGCTTACTACCCAAGCCAGGGTTTGCGGGGCAACGGCCTTTCTTATAAATCTACTAGTATATTTTTGGAGGGTGGGAGGAATCGTTGTACCCGGACCAAACATACGCAAGCATGGGGAGATTATACAAACTCCACACAGTTAGGGCTGTGGGGGAATTGAAACCATGACACAGTGCTGTGATGCAGTAATGCTAACCATTACGCAATCCGTACTGCCCTGCCCATCCATCATAACCTAAGGAAGCTCTAGGCAGAAATGGAAGATAGAAGATCTAACACGTTGGTCAGAAAAGTAACAGGAAGAGGGGGACTGGATAAGCTGGTGCAACGCGCTTAGATATCTAGATGCTCCTTGGCGTGAATACAGGCCTCTGCCAGGAGGTCCTCAAACTATCGAGCCCCCCTGACTTAGAAGTGCCTTGCACTATCCAGTGCGCTACGTAACCCTGAGGTTCCGGACCTGGGACCGCTGGGATGCAGATTTATCCGAGGGAACAGAGACACTAATTCCTCTTCCAGGGCCAGAGCCAATACACAACATGACAGGGCGCAGAGCTGTCTCGTCTGGAAGCCAGTGCAGAGCTGTGTCATGGCTGGTGCATTTCTCCTTCATCGGTGTTAACCACTGCTTTTAAATGATGCAGACACAGAGAAGTGGAGAGAGATGATGTGCATCTTTGGGGGAGCACAGAAAGTATAATATCTGGTCATGCCTTACTGCGACCTGCACCATCACTCCTCTGCTCTTAGCTAGTTTCTGACGGGTTGGCTGAAGGAATCTCACATGACGGAGCTGTGAAACACTTAACACAGAGGCCTGTGACAGATTCCTCTGCCACCAACATCTGGAACCTGAGGAGAATGAACGTGTAAAGTATGAGGTGGTATTCAGGTTGCCGGCTGTCGGGATCCCGGCGCACAGTATACCGGCGCCGGAATCCCGACAGCCGGCATACCGACACTTTTTCTCCCTCTTGGGGGTCCACGCAAGGGGCTCATTTGCGCACGCCCAGCTGTCGGTATGCGGGCGGTTGGGATTCCGGCGCCGGTATGCTGGTCGCCGGGAGCCCGGCCGCCGGCATACACTACTACACCCTAAAGTATGTTGGTACAGGTTCAACAGCTACATAATACAGCAGCACCCCACCCCCCTCCCAGGGTGCTCAGTGACTGAGCCACAGCACGACTCCATATATATATACCTGGGAGTATATTCACTATTCAGCGTGACCAATAAGGCAATTAGCATACATGAAGTACATCTATACAAATAAATAGATCAACTGCCCAATACACATCAGTAATTAGCAATACATGCACACAGAACATTCAATTTACTATTTAAGAAAACAATGGGCAAATAGTGCTCAACAAACCAGCCCTGTCAGAGCAGGAAGGAGCTCAAAGTATAACCTGACTGATTAGAGGAGTGAGGTACTGTATACAGGGAGACAGGTACAACTACTCTCTGGAGAATACCGACTGCCCAGCATAGAGAGGATGAGAAATGAGGTCTCTGATGACAGACATATGTGAAGGATAAGGATATTTTACACTGCATCATTATTTGAAGACTAACAGAAACACAGATTTTATCTACTGACAAGTGCTGAAGAGGGGAAGCCCACATAAGGAAATATGTTGTGTGTTGTGTTATTATACATAGTCCCTTTAGGCTGCTCTCATGCCTGTGTTTTAGAAGACGCACATTTCTGGACTGTTTTTTTTTTTTTCCATGGAAAGGGGTGAAATTATACTTTGATAGTATGTGTGTGATAGGCATTTATTTCTAGGGCCCTAAATGTCAAAAGTTGGCTTTTTCCCCCCTCTTCTTTATCGACAAATCTTTTATTTTTTTAACTTCTAGATAAAGTAAAGTTCATGAGGCTCAGACACTTTTTAGAGACAGAAAGGTCCTACAGATTTGCTGTGATCCCCACTGGATCACCAGGGTAAGTACTTTTATTCTCAAAACATACGTACTGTAGGAGTAGACCACATACGCTTCAGCAATAGGTTCTAACATCAGATATCTTCTACTGCATAAGCACATGTAAAAAACGGCTTCCAAAAACGCATGTACAGTATGACACCAGCCTTACCGAAGGGTGAATGAGGTTTAGTGCTTTGCATTATGTACTGTCACATTCACTAGTGTCTTGTGTACTTAAATCAACCAGTAGTAAGTAGAAACATGACTGGTCAGGTCTAGAGACAGAATACTGTAATAAACAGCCACACCATACTGATCTACATAATGCGTGCCGTACTTGTCCAATTAAAGGTTAAGGATGTTTAATTGAAAGTACTATATCTTACCTGACACAGAAGTTTCATCTCCGTTTGTTAAGAGTTCTGGATCAACCTGCAATCCATTTAGACACACAGATAGGTCACCCACTGTCTCCCTCTCACTTTGCAGCTGTAAATTCACAACCACTTCTTCCACTGAAATGAAGAAAGCACTTAAATACTTCACAAAACAGTTTTTCTATACACAGGAGCAAAAAAAACCACAATCTATTTAAGGTCTTATGCTAGCACTTCATTATATTGTAATGTATTTCATGGATATCATTTATGTTTGTAGTATGCATTTTCCTATTTTATCAAACTTCTTACTGCACAGCATCTTGACTAACACAGTAGCAGATTATATAATAGATCTCTCTCTATCTACGAATGCTAACTGTTAGGGGATTTAGGTGAAGGTGTAAAATTGCTTGAGTTCTACAAAAGTTCACAGAGGCCCAGGGTACATGACTATGAATTACAACCCAATTTCCAAGACTGCAAACAAAGCAAAACTCTAGAGGTTATATCTGTGGCTAATGGAACACTGTCATGTGGGAAACCATGGTGCCGACTCCTGGGATCTTATGTTGTTCTCTTAAAGCACAAGAAGGGACTGATCATAGACTTATTAATCCAATGATATTTTGTAACACTCTCTTAAAAAGAAAATATGTTTTCTTCCCAATTTCACACATATGTAAATAGTTAATAGCAGGGAAAAAAAAAAAAAAAAAAAAAATCAATCACACCTGCTACACCAAATGTCCCTGTTCTATAATTTCAAAAGAAAGTTCCCATCCTCAATTATCTCAACAACTGACAAATTAGGCAGTCAAAGGCATTTTTTTTTCTTATTTAATTTATTTGAAATTTGTCTGTGTGTCATGGTTGGGTCTCTCCCAAAGCACATGGAATAGCAGCAGCAGCTGCGGGACTGAAAGAGGAAATTTCTAGCGCTGTGGGGGAGAATTAGTTAAACACCAGCATGCTGTGTTGGGGTTGCAAGAATCTATTGAAAAATTGATTATTGAATAAATGTATATCTAGCTGATGTGGGACTACAGCGCCAGATGAGTAATGTCCGTTACAGCAGGGTTAAAGAAATGTGCCTATATTTAAATGTTTGCTTATAAATACTGAATAAAATGGGACGTTACAATTACCCTGGTGGTCCAGTGGGGATCAATGACTCAATCTGGCAGCTTTGGCCATAGCACTGTTGACTGTACACAAGGACTGAACCCACTGCGGTGTCAAAAGCTGTCCACCATCCTTGGTGAGCTCTGGAAGGCTGTGGGGCAGTTCCCGAGTTAAGCGGTGGCTACATAACACCTGCTGGAAGCTGGAGAACACCAGCTTTCGGAGGGCCTCCTAAAAGTCCCAGACTGCAATAGACCACACTGGGGTCCTGAGGCCTCCATGGAAGTAATTCCGGCAAATAGTGGAAGCCAGGCTGCGTATGTAGACGCACCGTTGCCATGTTTCCTTGTGCACTCCCATCCAATGCCGCATCGCCGCCCCCGATCCCCACGCCAATCAAATTGCGACCGCATTGTGACTGTCCATGCATGTGCAGCCGCAGAGCATCCACAGACAGATGAAAAGCGCCCGTTTGCCATTTTAGTAAATTTACAACAACTCGTACTGAATTAGGCCCAAAGTGTATAAAAACTTTATTGAAAAGGCCAGTAGAGCCCATGTAAAAGTGACATAATTTTGTACTTGTGAATAATCACCAGTACAATAAACTGGCTATAAACAGCACTTATGATGACTCTTCAGAAACTAACTTCATTCTGCTTGCAAGATCTGTCTGATGCTTCTTGTGTCATTTAAACTGTGATTTACAGACAAGAGCTAAACTCATTCCTGAATTGTCCTGTGTTGAACCTATCATCCGGAGTCAATGTTCAGCCTGTTATCCTGCAGTCTTAATCCAAAGTAAGCAGCCTGGAGGAGGCAACCACATTTACAAGTATAGAGGTGCTGCAGCAGCTGTACCAAACACCAAGAAGTAGGTGCGTTCAGGTGACGGTGCAGGAGCCTGGTGGTGGCTACTCTCTCAAACCAGTGTTAAATTAAGTGCATGGTGTTCGAGTACCACCAGTAGAAGTGGTCAGTAACAGTAGGTTATAGGCTGTAAGGGAACCTCAGCACCAAGCAGTAAAATCACATTTAAACTGTGGCATCATTAGTGAAGATAAGTCAGGATGGCAGAGTAAGCCCTTAAGCCACCTGTGTATTGATTTTTACTATTATTTCGTTGCGGGAGAAGGACCAGAGCAGACACACATTGGCTTAGCTGATGACTTTTATAGGTTTCCAAATGTATGTAACAGACATCTCTGCATTACTATTATGATGTAGGATATAGGTCTCTTTTGCTGGTCCATTATGGTGTTCTGGAGGAATTTTTTGTTATCTGACATTTATCTAAAAATTCACATTGCTTAAACTTATAAACTAAAACAAAGCATTTCTTGCGAATTTCTGGTTGATATGTTCTGTTGAATGCTGACAAAACATTTTTGTTTGGGGGGGGGGGGGGGGGGGAGACACACATGGTGGGGTCAGTCTGTAGAACTCTATATGTTATGAATTTATTGAAGTCATTTTATGAAATCTATTTATAACTTGCCAACTACTAAGTCAATTTGAATAAATTGGACTAAAAGGAAGGATCATATGGGGGCTGGTTAGGAGACTTGGTACACACGCACATGTAGGAGCAGTCATCGGCTGACTGAATTTTCAAGAATAAAAAAAAAAAAAAAAAAAAAGATTTTGATAGAATGATTTATTGATAAAGCAATATTCTTAAGCCACACAGTGAGATATATTGGTTTAATTAATTGATCGCTTTAATGTGTCATTTATATTACAAGGTGGTGGTGGTGGTGGCAGTGAAATGAGCCAAATCTTTTACAACATACACTTTGAAATACATCTGTCAATGTAACCGGTGGGTGCTAGAACAAATTCTGCCTTTTCACATCTGAAAACACATTGATAGGCAAAACCAGTGCTGGTGGCTGCTAATCATATAATATGTGACAAACAGATGGAGCACTTTCTATCATCAAATATCTGAAACTAAAGATGACAGGTATGCACAATTTACATCATTTTATATTTTTTTCTGAATTTCTCAATAACAAACATTTGCCTATGGGGTGTCGTGAAAAATATGCTGATACGCCAGAGGGCCTTAATTCAAAAAAGTTTGGTAAACACTGGCTTAATGCTATTCTTCCCATGTATCACATAAAAAAACAAATATCTTTAGTTCAGGTTGTGCATACTCACATTTCATATTATTAGAAAGCAGTGTTTCTTGCAAGTTTAGAGACGCACTGCCAAGTAGTGCATCAGATTTTAAGGTCTGATGACTCCATATTCGGAAACTTAACACACTGAATGGGGTAACAATGCTGCAGAAAAAGAACATATACCTATTACCAAACATTTACAAGCATCTGAATGTGTTTTAGTACATATTATCATATACATCTTATTGCAAAAGGCGTCTTTTATTTTGCTGTTGAATGACCACCCCTATCTGTTACCCAGCCTCATAAGGATACTCAGGTCTGTTAAAAAAAAAAAAATCTAAGAGGGTACACTCCATCTACAACAGAAATGGAGGGCTACTAAATAGTGATTGGGATACAGAGGGCATACTGTTCACTTTGTCAAATAAATTTGACAAAAAAAAAAGTGATACCCATGAAACATGAAAAATTAGGCCAGTAAAATCACCTGCAGGTATTAGCAGTGCAAGATGGTCCACCGTGAATATAGTAAAGATCTGTTTGTTTTTATTCCACAATTTTTATTGAGATTTTATCACATTTAGCATTTACAAAAAGAAAAAAAAGGAGAGACATACAGAATAACAGTGTCAATCAAAAAAAGAAAAAAAAAAGAAAAAATACCAAACAGTCACTGTGTGTGGCCTCTGTCACTCATATAGTATCAGATAAATAACATACAGTAACATTCAATATACAGTACACAGGAAGGAAAATTGCTGCATGGCTTGCTGCGGGCTGTGGAAGGGCATCACAACCAAGAATAAAATGTTAACAGCAGCCTATATGCAAAAATTACCGCTTATATAGCAAAGAACACACCCAAGGCTATCGTTCTAAAGTGTCCCTACCCTAAGCTCTGTTCAAGTAAGGAGCATTCAGCCAACAAGCCCAAACACTCATATTTCATCTCCGCATTCCTGGCCAGGTATACAAACTTCTCATGTGATATTGTGTCATTCACTAAAGAGAACCATGCACGGAGTTGCGGAGGATCCTTCGCAAGTCATAACCTAGCAATGCAGACCTTAGCAAGGACACAAAGATTAATAATGTAGCGCCTACTACTGGCGTCCAAGTATATAAAGTTTTAACTACCTCGGGCATATGACTGTAAATTTTTTAACAGGTAGAAAAATAAGAATTTACTTACCGATAATTCTATTTCTCATAGTCCGTAGTGGATGCTGGGGACTCCGTAAGGACCATGGGGAATAGCGGCTCCGCAGGAGACTGGGCACATCTAAAGAAAGCTTTAGGACTATCTGGTGTGCACTGGCTCCTCCCCCTATGACCCTCCTCCAAGCCTCAGCTAGGATACTGTGCCCGGACGAGCGTACACAATAAGGAAGGATTTTGAATCCCGGGTAAGACTCATACCAGCCACACCAATCACACCGTATAACCTGTGATCTGAACCCAGTTAACAGCATGATAACAGATGAGCCTCTGAAAGATGGCTCACAACAATAATAACCCGATTTTTGTAACAATAACTATGTACAAGTATTGCAGACAATCCGCACTTGGGATGGGCGCCCAGCATCCACTACGGACTATGAGAAATAGAATTATCGGTAAGTAAATTCTTATTTTCTCTAACGTCCTAAGTGGATGCTGGGGACTCCGTAAGGACCATGGGGATTATACCAAAGCTCCCAAACGGGCGGGAGAGTGCGGATGACTCTGCAGCACCAAATGAGAGAACTCCAGGTCCTCCTCAGCCAGGATATCAATTTTGTATAATTTTACAAACGCATTTGCTCCTGACCAAGTAGCTGCTCGGCAAAGTTGTAAAGCCGAGACCCCTCGGGCAGCCGCCCAAGATGAGCCCACCTTCCTTGTGGAGTGGGCATTTACAGATTTTTGGCTGTGGCAGGCCTGCCACAGAATGTGCAAGCTGAATTGTACTACAAATCCAACGAGCAATAGTCTGCTTAGAAGCAGGAGCACCCAGCTTGTTGGGTGCATACAGGATAAACAGCGAGTCAGATTTCCTGACTCCAGCCCTCCTGGAAACATATTTTCAGGGCCCTGACAACGTCTAGCAACTTGGAGTCCTCCAAGTCCCTAGTAGCCGCAGGCACCACAAATAGGTTGGTTCAGGTAAAACGCTGAAAACACCTTAGGGAGAAACTGAGGACGAGTCCTCAATTCCGCCCTGTCCGAATGGAACATCAGATAAGGGCTTTTTCAGGATAAAGCCGCCAATTCTGACACGCGCCTGGCCCAGGCCAGGGCCAACAGCATGACCACTTTCCATGTGAGATATTTTAACTCCACAGATTTAAGTGGTTCAAACCAATGTGACTTTTGGAACCCAAAACTACATTGAGATCCCAAAGTGCCACTGGAGGCACAAAAGGAGGCTGTATATGCAGTACCCCTTTTACAAACGTCTGAACTTCAGGGACTGAAGCTAGTTCTTTTTGGAAGAAAATTGACAGGGCCGAAATTTGAACCTTAATGGACCCCAATTTCAGGCCCATAGACACTCCTGTTTGCAGGAAATGTAGGAATCGACCCAGTTGAATTTCCACCGCCGGGCCTTACTGGCCTCGCACCACGCAACATATTTTCACCAATTGCGGTGATAATGTTTTTGCGGTTACATCCTTCCTGGCTTTGATCAGGATAGGGATGACTTCATCCGGAATGCCTTTTTTCCTTCAGGATCCGGCGTTCAACCGCCATGCCGTCAAACGCAGCCGCGGTAAGTCTTGGAACAGAGAGGGTCCTTGCTGGAGCAGGTCCCTTCTTAGAGGTAGAGGCCACGGATCCTCCGTGAGCATCTCTTGAAGTTCCGGTTACCAAATCCTTCTTGACCAATCCGGAGCCACGAATATAGTGCTTACTCCTCTCCATCTTATCAATCTCAGTACCTTGGGTATGAGAGGCAGAGGAGGGAACACATACCCTGACTGGTACACCCACGGTGTTACCAGAGCGTCTACAGCTATTGCCTGAGGGTCCCTGGACCTGGCGCAATACCTGTCGAGTTTTTCCCAACGGTTTATAATCATGTGGAAGACTTCTGGGTGAAGTCCCCACTCTCCCGGGTGGAGGTCGTGCTGAGGAAGTCTGCTTCCCAGTTGTCCACTCCCGGAATGAATACTGCTGACCGTGCTATCGCATGATTTTCCGCCCAGCGAAGAATCCTTGCAGCTTCTGCCATTGCCCTCCTGCTTCTTGTGCCACCCTGTCTGTTTACGTGGGTGACTGCCGTGATGTTGTCCGACTGGATCAACACCGGCTGACCTTGAAGCAGAGGTCTTGCTAAGCTTAGAGCATTGTAAATGTCCCTTAGCTTCAGGATATTTATGTGAAGTGATGTCTCCAGGCTTGACCATAAGTCCTGGATATTCCTTCCCTGTGTGACTGCTCCCCAGCCTCGCAGGCTGGCATCCGTGGTTACCAGGACCCAGTCCTGAATGCCGAATCTGCGGCCCTCTAGAAGATGAGCACTCTGCAACCACCACAGGAGGGACACCCTTGTCCTTGGTGACAGGGTTATCCGCTGATGCATCTGAAGATGCGACCCGGACCATTTGTCCAGCAGGTCCCACTGGAAAGTTCTTGCGTGGAATCTGCCGAATGGGATTGCTTCGTAGGAAGCCACCATTTTACCCAGAACCCTTGTGCATTGATGCACTGAGACTTGGCTCGGTTTTAGGAGGTTCCTGACTAGCTCGGATAACTCCCTGGCTTTCTCCTCCGGGAGAAACACCTTTTTCTGGACTGTGTCCAGGATCATCCCTAGGAACAGAAGACAAGTCGTCGGAACCAGCTGCGATTTTGGAATATTGAGAATCCAACCGTGCTGCAGCAACACTACCTGAGATAGTGCTACACCGACCTCCAACTGTTCCCTGGATCTTACCCTTATCAGGGAATCGTCCAAGTAAGGGATAACTAAAATTCCCTTCCTTTGAAGGAATATCATCATTTCGGCCATTACCTTGGTAAAGACCCGGGGTGCCGTGGACCATCCATACGGCAGCGTCTGAACTGATAGTGACAGTTCTGTACCATAAACCTGAGGTACCCTTGGTGAGAAGGGTAAATTTTGACATGAAGGTAAGCATCCTTGATGTCCCGAGACATCATGTAGTCCCCTTCTTCCAGGTTCGCAATCACTGCTCTGAGTGACTCCATCTTGAATTTGAACCTCTGTATGTAAGTGTTCAAAGATTTTAGATTTAGAATCGGTCTCACCGAGCCGTCCGGCTTCGGTACCACAACAGTGTGGAATAATACCCCGTTCCCTGTTGCAGGAGGGGTATCTTGATTATCACCTGCTGGGAATACAGCTTGTGAATGGCTTCCAAAACTGTCTCCCTGTCAGAAGGAGACATCGGTAAAGCCGACTTTAGGAAACGGCGAGGGGGAGACGTCTCGAATTCTAATTTGTACCCCTGAGATATCACCTGAAGGATCCAGGGGTCTACTTGCGAGTGAGCCCACTGCGCGCTGAAATTCATTGAGACGGGCCCCCCACCGTGCCTGATTCTGCTTGTAAAGCCCCAGCGTATACTGAGGGCTTGGCAGAGGCGGGAGAGGGTTTCTGTTCCTGGGAACTGGCTGATTTCTGCAGCCTTTTTCCTCTCCCTCTGTCACGGGGCAGAAATGAGGAACCTTTTGCCCGCTTATCCACGAAAAGACTGCGCCTGATAATACGGCGTCTTCTCATGTTGAGAGGCGACCTGGGGTACAAACGTGGATTTCCCAGCTGTTGCCGTGGCCACCAGGTCTTAAAGACCGACCCCAAATAACTCCTCCCCTTAATAAGGCAATACTTCCAAATGCCGTTTGGAATACGCATCACCTGACCACTGACGTGTCCATAACCCTCTACTGGTAGAAATGGACAACGCACTTAGACTTGATGCCAGTCGGCAAATATTCCGCTGTGCATCACGCATATATAGAAATGCATCTTTCAAATGCTCTATAGGCAAAAATATACTGTCCCTATCTAGGGTATCAATATTTTCAGTCAGGGAATCCGACCACGCCAACCCAGCACTGCACATCCAGGCTGAGGCGATTGCTGGTCGCAGTATAACACCAGTATGTGTGTAAATACATTTTAGGATACCCTCCTGCTTTCTATCAGCAGGATCCTTAAGGGCGGCCATCTCAGGAGAGGATAGAACCCTTACAAGCGTGTGAGCGCTTTATCCACCCTAGGGGGTGTTTCCCAACGCACCCTAACCTCTGGCGGGAAAGGATATAATGCCAATAACATTTTAGAAATTATCAGTTGTTATCGGGGGAAACCCACGCATCATCACACACCTCATTTAATTTCTCAGATTCAGGAAAACTACAGGTAGTTTTTCCTCACCGAACATAATACCCCTTTTTGGTGGTACTCGTATTATCAGAAATGTGTAAAACATTTTTCATTGCCTCAATCATGTAACGTGTGGCCCTACTGGAAGTCACATTTGTCTCTTCACCGTCGACACTGGAGTCAGTATCCGTGTCGGCGTCTATATCTGCCATCTGAGGTAACAGGCGCTTTAGAGCCCCTGACGGCCTATGAGACGTCTGGACAGGCACAAGCTGAGTAGCCGGCTGTCTCATGTCAACCACTGTCTTTTATACAGAGCTGACACTGTCACGTAATTTCTTCCAACAGTTCATCCACTCAGGTGTCGACCCCCTAGGAGGTGACATCACTATTACAGGCAACCTGCTCCGTCTCCACATCATTTTTCTCCTCATACATGTCGACACAAAAGTACCGACATACAGCACACACACAGGGAATGCTCTGATAGAGGACAGGACCCCACTAGCCCTTTGGGGAGACAGAGGGAGAGTTTGCCAGCACACACCAGAGCGCTATATATATACAGGGATAACCTTATATAAGTGTTTTTCCCCTTATAGCTGCTGTATAGTTAATACTGCGCCTAATTTGTGCCCCCCTCTCTTTTTTAACCCTTTCTGTAGTGTAGTGACTGCAGGGGAGAGCCAGGGAGCTTCCCTCCAACGGAGCTGTGAGGGAAAATGGCGCCAGTGTGCTGAGGAGATAAGGCCGCCGATAAGGGGGCGGAGCCTATCACCCGTTTTTTTATGTATTTTGGCAGGGGTTAAATGCATCCATATAGCCCAGGAGCTATATGTGATGCATTTTTTGCCATCCAAGGTGTTTATTATTGCGTCTCAGGGCGCCCCCCCAGCGCCCTGCACTCTCAGTGACCGGAGTGTGAAGTGTGCTGAGAGCAATGGCGCACAGCTGCAGTGCTGTGCGCTACCTTGTTGAAGACAGGACGTCTTCAGCCGCCGATTTT
Organism: Pseudophryne corroboree; assembly: GCF_028390025.1. Taxonomy (NCBI): domain Eukaryota; kingdom Metazoa; phylum Chordata; class Amphibia; order Anura; family Myobatrachidae; genus Pseudophryne; species Pseudophryne corroboree. The sequence continues at coordinate 416,845,185 of NC_086446.1, read as the reverse complement.
CCGGACCTCTTCTGCCTTCTGGCTCTGTAAGGGGGCCGGCGGCGCGGCTCTGGGACCCATCCAAGCTGGGCCTGTGATCGTCCCTCTGGAGCTAATGTCCAGTAGCCTAAGAAGCCCAATCCACTCTGCACGCATGTAGGTTCGCTTCTTCTCCCCTTAGTCCCTCGATGCAGTGAGCCTGTTGCCAGCAGGTCTCACTGAAAATAAAAAACCTAAACTAAAACTTTCACTAAGAAGCTCAGGAGAGCCCCTAGTGTGCACCCTTCTCGTTCGGGCACAGAGATCTAACTGAGGCTTGGAGGAGGGTCATAGAGGGAGGGGCCAGTGCACACCAGATAGTCCTAAAGCTTTCTTTAGATGTGCCCAGTCTCCTGCGGAGCCGCTATTCCCCATGGTCCTTACGGAGTCCCCAGCATCCACTTAGGACGTTAGAGAAATAAAGTTTAACTGGGTTAGCCTCATTTTATATATGACCCAGCACTAAAAACAGGCTTAAATGAATTGATTTAACTGAATGGCCTAAATATGACAACAGTATGGTAATGTCCATAATAGCAAGGAAGATGAGTGAAACGCATTGGCTGGTAAATTAACACTGCTAACAGGATACCCCCATTGGGGTGTATTCAATTATAGTCGGAACTGCCGTCTTGTCGGAGAGACGGCAGTCTACGACTTTTTTAGGTTGAATTGTGATTCGACCTATTCAATGGTGCTGCCGTTTTTCTGTCAGGTCGGCAATTCCGACAACACGTGGATCGGCGGATTAGCCGTGGATCCGCGTGTTGTCGAATTTGCGGCCAAATCAGACAGCTTTTAGCCCCATTTTCAACAATGTCAATCGGACTTTAAAAAAAGTCAGATTAACATTGTCGAGAACAACCAAAACCTGTCGGATTTGGCCGCAAATTGAATACTGCATTGTCGGATCCTTTCCGTTGGAAAGATTTTGACATGCATTGAATAGACCCCATAGTCTGAATGTTGACATTCACAATAGCAGTGTCAACAGGCACTATGCTGACAACTCATGGTGGGGTTAGGCTGCAGTTAGGGCTTAAATGCATGAAAACACTGTCGACATTTAGAATATTGACAGGTTCTGCATCTATATTCTGATTGCCAACCTTTTGTACCACACCCCGCCTACAGGTCTACTGATTGTTTTGTGTGTTTTTACACATTGGCCAGATACAGATAAAGGGTGGTATTCAATTGTTTGAAAAGTCGGTTGGGTGTGTTTTTTTTCCTGTCTGTTAGGAAAAAAAGAGACACCCATCCAACCAACTTTTCAAACAACTGAATACCCCCCAATGTGTCCGTTACCAAACCTAGACAATGCCCTTTTTTTCACTTTTATCGTGCGCAAATTGAAATATTTATGCTAAATCCCACTGTGAATCAAGTCAGACATAATCCTCATTTTATCATCTGATCCATTACTGGAAAACTGAAAGTAGTGTGGGCAGGAAAAATATGGCAGTCTCTACAAGCCCCAAGTATTGCTACACCCTATGAAGACTGACTGCAGACGAATTTAGTACCCTCTCTCAACCTGTGGATCATGACTTACACTGTGAGATGCTGTTTCCATTTGGGGCTGTGGGTGTTATTCCGGGTTTCTGTTTTCTTAGATTGTCCATCAACTGACACTTCCACATATGGACTTGGACCAAACCAATTCTTTCGGCTGTCTTTCAATTTGGCAGATATAACTAGGTCAAATATATAACAAATTATTTTTTACAACAAAGAATAATAATTAACTGGAAAAAAAAACTAATTGATTAGCACTCTTCCAGACTTAAACACATTCACAACAATGTGGACATCCCCATTTTGTTAGATATGGATAGAAAGGTGTTAAAAAGTGTAAAAAAGTGATTTGATTCATTCTGACTAAAAAGACAATAGAAATTGACTAATGCAATCATTAATCAATCTTGACATAATTTCACTTAACAATGTAAATGCTAAAGTAGTATTCCAACTAAAAAAACCTTAACCGTTGTTTTACAGTACATATAAAAAAAAAATGGATATTTAATCCATTAAACCAAAAGGGGGGAAAAAAAAATAAAAAAATAAAAATTATATATATATATATATATATATATATATATATATATATATATATATATATATATATATATATATATATAAAACACATTTATATTACAGGTTGAGTATCCCTTATCCAAAATGCTTGGGACCAGAGGTATTTTGGATATGGGATTTTTCCGTATTTTGGAATAATTGCATACCATAATGAGATATCATGGTGATGGGATCTAAATCTAAGCACAGAATACATTTATGTACCATATATACCTTATATACCATATATACCTTATATACCTTATACACACAGCCTGAAGGTCATTTTAGCCAATATTTTTTATAACTTTGTGCATTAAACAAAGTGTGCCTACATTCACACAATTAATTTATGTTTCATATACACCTTATACACACAGCCTGAAGGTCATTTAATACAATATTTGTAATAACTTTGTGTATTAAACAAAGTTTGTGTACATTGAGCCATCAAAAAACAAAGGTTTCACTATCTCACTCTCACTCAAAAAAGTCCGTATTTCGGAATATTCCGTATTTCGGAATATTTGGATATGGGATACTCAGCCTGTATATATTTTCTTTTTTGCAGAATGCTGGGACCGCTATGGGCTCTAATTTGGTGCCAGTGTACGCTAATTTATTTATAACCAGATATGAACAAACATATACCCTAGATACGGTCCCAGCATTCTGCACTATTTTCGTTTCATCCTACTTATTTGGGGAGATTCTGAACAAGCCTTTCATGAGATAGTCACTGAATTAAATCTAATAGAGAGTCCGATAAGATTTACAAGTAATTTTCAAAGTGAGAGAATAGAGTTCTTGGATATAGTATTGTTTAAGACGACAGAGTTTAGGTACAACCCTTTTTAGAAAAGTAACAGATAGAAGAAATACGTTACTCTTTGAAACTAGTCATCATCCGAAGGCTCTCGCTGATGGACTCCCAGTATCACAGTTCGTCCGCGTTATTCATAATAATACAGAATCGGAATTGGTAGTGACTCAGATTGAGGAGATGAGGTTGAGATTTTTGGAGAGGGGTTACTCATCAAAGGGTAATAAGGAGGTGCTTAGTGAAGGCACGGAAAATTTGTGATAGGGAAAGGATTAAGGAAGAGCCAAAAGGTGGAGGCACCTTTTGTAATTACTACCCAGTTTAACACCAGCAAATGACGTTTGCAAATTCAGTTAGGAAACATTGGCCCATTGTTAGTAGAGAAGACTCTACAGGGGTTAAGTAAATGCCCTTTGGTGGCCTTTAGGTGGGGACCAAATTTAAAACCGCTTTTAATGTGCCCTAGAAAAAACTTTGACGAGCAGACAACCAAGTCTTGGTTGAGAAACAGAAATGTGGGGTGTTTCCGCTGAACAGGATATACTACATGCAGTGGCATGTTGGCAGGTAAAGCATTCTCTCACCCACATACAGGGGTCAAGATCCCAACTAAACATTGGCTCTGATGTATGTCGAATTATGTAATTTACATTTTAGCATGCCCACGTGGGATGTACTATGTTGGGAAGACCATCAGAAATTTTCGTGAACGTATGGCCAATCATAGACTGTCAATAAGAGAGGCTGTACAATAAGGTTTCAGTGATAAACCTGTGGCTAGACTTTTTTTCTGCAGAGAAAGCACTCAGTAGCGATGTTGAGATGCATGTTGACTGACCACATCATTAGATACTGTGGCCCAGAGAGGGTTAAATGAGAACATCAATTACAGATGTTGTCTGTGAGGTGAAATTAATTTTCACAAGCTCAACCCTTGGGGGGTTGAGCTCGTGCTTTGACAATGGTTCGAATTTCATATTTTCACAATAATTCCATTGTGAATGATTTAGGAAAAAGATAATTTTTTTTTAAAAAACAACGTTTTAATTATCTTTGTTTAAGATTTTGTAAACAAAAAGACTTTCAATGAATTTCTTGCATGTGTGAATATGCATTGTAAAGGCCACTGTGAGGGGACACGCTAGTAAATTCCACGATAGGTGTCAATAATGTAATCAGTTATGAAGATTGGGTCGTTCTATAAATAGGTGATTTAACAATAGACCACCACCATCGTTCTGTAACGGTTGAGGTCATGAAGTTGCAAATTTAAATTAAATTAGTCTGCTGGATATGGACGTTGTTAATCGATATATATGACCTAACAGGAAGTAATGGGCATGGGTGGAACGCACCGTGAGACGCATTATAGCAGGAAGTAGAACTGCGCAATGTGGAGCTAGGGAGTCTGGGAGCTGTAGAAGCTTCCTGGAATTGGAAGTGTACTACAGCCTGACTCAGGTGACACTCCGCTGTTCCAGTCAGAGGGGAATTTAAACCCCGCGGTGAGCGGACATGTGTGAGCAGACATGCGCATTGGTGTGGAACGCACACCATGGGTCAGGTTGGAAAGGTATGTGGATGTTGACACTTGGTGGAATTGATAGTGGATACTCCCTACACAGTGATCTAAAAATCTGTTCTTATTGGGATATTGTGTGTTGTTTGTGCTTTTAGGTTTAATGTCTTGAACGGCGCAGCAGGCTGCCGAAGTCTACCGACACCTACACCATTTGGTGATTATGCTAAAGACACAGTGTGATGACTACTGACCATAATGGATAAATGTTTTTTTGATTCAGCAACACAGGATATGTGTTATCACAGATGGACAATAACAAACAGTGCAATGGACTATATGTTCTGATTAAGGCACTAAAAAGTGCTGGGATGTTGATAATACCACCATTTGTGAATGTATGGTTACATATATCTGAAATATATGTTTGCTGGTCGTTTGTTCATAGGGTCAATCACACTTAGGTTGACAGTGTCTAGGTCAACCACCATTTGAAACTTAAAATATGTCGACACAAGCATTAGCAAGGTCGACATGACAAAAGGTGGACATGATTTTTTTTTATTGGTGTAGTTTTCTTCGTAGAGTGACCGGGAACCCCAATTAGTGCACCGTGTCCCTTCGCATGCTTCATACAAGGTGCCTCGCTCCGTTACCGCTGCGCTCGGCACAGGTTACCGTTCCCAATCATAGTCCACGTGGATTGTAAAGTATGAAAAAGTAAAAAAAAAAAATGCAAAAAAATTGTGAAAAACTCATGTCGACCTTTTGTCATGTCGAGCTAGTGACGATGTCTACCTAGAAACCACGTCAACCTAATGCATGTCAACCAATAGTGGTCGACCCAAGTGTGGTCGACCTAGAGACCGGATACCTTTTAAACTAACCTAACGCACATTCTGGACTACATGTTCCCTCATGAATCACACATCCAATGTTTTTGTAATCTGTCATTAACAGGCAAGCTGTGATTTTGCATTAAGTTCAGTCCATCCACCTATTACCTGTTCTCAGATTTTATCGTTCTAGTCACATGGCTTCCCTGTAAACAGACTTGTGGTGTGGAAAAACAGAAAACTGATCAGACCAGAGTGTACTACTACTGACCAACAAAATAATAACTCAATGACCCTCATGAAACACATCTGCCTATATTCAAGGGAAAGTGAGCTTTACCTCAAGGTTCAACAACCAACGTCTTATTTCTTAGCTACAGAATTACTAGGGAGTTACCCATTCATCTCACAGAAACACACAGAGCACGCTTCCAGCAATTCTCACTAAAACAGGAAGGCTGGGAACACACTTGCTGATGCAAGATTTCCCCCCGTTACTACATCATCAGTGACAACATCCAGTCTCATACAATATCTTTAGACTTCAAGGTAAAAACTAAAGATATTGTACATCGTTAATGACCCGTGGAAGTGTGCATCATTAACGATATAGTGAATACACATTGGACGATGTGAACGATATATTGTCCGATCCGCCGGATCGGACGATATATAAGAAGTATATGGGAGATCTGCAATTCACACTGCTTAAGGACAACATGCTAACAAGGCCCTCAAAACAGTAGTTTACGCTTCTGAAATGACAAGGACTCGGCAGCCTTCGGAGCCAAGAGCTCACGTTAACTCATCATAGTTTTAATTTACTGGGCTAACCAAATAAAACCTAATACATAATGCAAGAAACAAACAAGTGTACTTACCTGTAACCTGTAGCTGAGATTTCATGGTGAAGCCATTTACTGTTGCTGTTCTTGGTGCACCAACATCCATTTCCCCTCTTCAAAATTGTGTGTCTGCAGGCAAAACCAAGGTTTGTAATAAAGTGAAATACAATAAAGAAGAACACAAAGGGGTAATGTAATAGGGCAGGCCTGGCCAACCTGCGGCTCACCAGCTGTTGTGAAACTACACATTCCAGCATGCTCTGTCACAGTTGTAATATTTGCTAATAGCAAACGTGAAGCGGGGCATGCTGGGACTTGTAGTTTGTCAACACCTGGAGAGCAACAGGTTGGCCAGGCCTGTAATAGGGTGTGGGAATCAGGATGTGAGAGATTTTGAGAGAGTTTTCCTGTTTTTTTAAAGTGGTAATCATTTACATGGCAAAATTAGGTTGATTTTGCCATGTAAATGATTGCAACTTTTAAAAAAAAAAAAAAAACACAGGAAAACTCACATCCTGATTTTCACACCCTATTACATTACCCCCAATGTATAAGTTCCGCAAAACCATTAAATAGTAGCAGATATTTAAGACAAAACCATATAGCATACTACAGCCTGCTTATTTAGAACATTCCTATTTGGAGTTCAGACTCCAAGACGAAATCGTATAACCAAAATAGGATTTTTTTTCTGTACTATTCCACATAAAGAATACTGAAAAAATAGGATTTTGGTACTCACCGTTAAATCCTTTTCTCCTAGTCCGTAGAGGATGCTGGGGACTCCCAAAGGACCATGGGGTATAGACGGGATCCGCAGGAGCTTGGGCACACTAAAAAGACTTAAGAGTGGGTGTGAACTGGCTCCTCCCTCTATGCCCCTCCTCCAGACCTCAGTTATAGGAACTGTGCCCAGGAGAGACTGACATTACATGGAAAGATTTTTGTCTTAACTAAGGGCTACCAAATTACCAGCCCACACCATAAACATACCGTACAACCGGAATAACGCCAAACCAGATAACAGTATGCATAAAACTCCAGCAACCAGCTGCAACAAACCAATACACAAGTCGTGTATAAACTAACTTAACCAGAAAGAAAATATATAATGCAAGTAATAGTCCGCACTGTGACGGTCGCCCAGCATCCCCTACGGACTAGGAGAAAAGGATTTAACGGTGAGTACCAAAATCCTATTTTCTCTTACGTCCTAGAGGATGCTGGGGACTCCAAAAGGACCATGGGGATTATACCAAAGCTCCAGAACGGGCGGGAGAGTGCGGACGACTCTGCAGCACCAACAGAGCAAACGCCAGGTCCTCATCGGCCAGGGTATCGAACTTATAGAATTTAGCAAAAAAGTGTTCGAACCCGACCAAGTAGCCGCTCGGTAAAGCTGTAGTGCCGAAACACCTCAGGCAGCCGCCCAGGATGAGCCCAGCTTTCTGGTAGAATGGGCTTTAACCGACTTCGGCACCGGCAACCCCACCGAAGAATGAGCTTGCTGGATCGTACTACAAATCCAGCGTGCAATAGTCTGATTTGACGCGGGATGACAAACCTTGTTGGCCGCATACAAAACAAACAACGCTTCAGTTTTCCTAGTAACAGCTGTCCTAGAAACGTAAACTTTTAACGCTCTTACAACATCCAGAGATTTTGGAATCGCCACTACTTCCGTAGCTACCGGAACCACAATAGGTTGGTTAATGTGAAATGATATTGTTGACGAGTCCTCAATTCCGCCCTATCCGCATGAAAAATCAAGTACGGACTCTTACGAGATAAAGCTGCCAATTCCGATACTCGCCTGGCAGATGCCAGCGCCAAAAGCATAACTACCTTCCAAGTGAGAAATTTTAATTCAACCGTCCGCAAAGGTTCAAACCAGGAAGACATGAGGAACCGTAAGACGACATCAAGGTCCCATGGCGCTACAGGCGGTACAAACGGTGGATTGATATGCATTACACCCTTTACAAAAGTCTGAACCTCTGGGAGGGCAGCTAACTCTTTTTGAAAGAAAATAGACCAAGCCGAAATTTGCACTTTGATGGAACCCAATTTCAGGCCTGCATCTACACCCGCCTGTAAAAAGTGGAGAAAACGACCCAAGTGAAAATCCTCCGCAGGAACCTTTTTAACCTCAAACCAGGAAACATATTTCCTCCAGATACGGTGATAGTGTTTCGCCGTAACCTCTTTCCTAGCCTTAATGAGAGTTGGAATGACCTCCCTGGGAATACCCTTACGAGCTAAGATCTGGCACTCAACCTCCATGCCGTCAAACGCAGCCCCGGTAAGTCCGGAAACACGCATGGACCCTGTAACAACAGATTCTCTCTTAGAGGAAGCGGCCAAGGATCTTCCACCAGTAAGTCCTGAAGATCCGGGTACAAGGCCCTTCTTGGCCAGTCTGGGACGACGAGAATCGCCTGAACCCTTGCTCGACGAATGATCCCCAGCACCTTTGGAATGAGAGGAAGAAGAGGGAACACATACACCGACTGGAAGACCCACGGAGACACCAGGGCATCCACCGCCGTGGCTTGTGGGTCCCTTGACGTGGAACAATACCTCGGGAGCTTCTTGTTGAGCCGAGACGCCATCATGTCTATCAACGGAATTCCCCAGCGTCTTGTCACTTCTGCAAATACCTCTTGGTGCAGAGCCCACTCTCCCGGATGGAGGTCGTGTCTGCTGAGGAAATCCGCTTCCCAGTTGTCCACCCCCGGTAGGAAAACTGCTGACAGTGCGCTGACGTGTTGTTCCGCCCAGCGAAGTATCTTTGTGGCCTCCGCCATTGCTGCTCTGCTCCTCGTTCCGCCTTGCCGGTTTATATGGGCCACCGCTGTGATGTTGTCTGACTGTACCAGGACCGGTTGACCCTGAAGAAGACTTCTTGCTTGGAGCAGGCCGTTGTAAATGGCTCTTAACTCGAGAACATTTATGTGGAGACAGGCTTCCTGGAGCGACCATTTTCCCTGGAAATTTCTTCCTTGGGTGACTGCGCCCCAGCCCCGGAGACTTGCATCTGTTGTCAGAAGTACCCAATCCTGGATACCGAATCGGCGTCCCCCCAGGAGGTGATGAGCTTGTAGCCACCACAGGAGAGAAATTCTGGCTCTGGGAGATAGACTTATCTTCCGGTGAATGTGTAGGTGAGACCCGGACCATTTGCTCAGCAAGTCCCACTGAAACACGCGGGTGTGAAATCTGCCGTATGGAATGGCTTCGTACGCCGCAACCATCTTCCCCAGAACCAGAGTACAATGATGGATCGACACACTCGTCGGCTTCAGAAGTTCTCTGACCATCGTCTGCAATTCCAGAGCCTTTTCTTCTGGAAGGAATACCTTCTGTAACTCTGTGTCCAGAATCATGCCCAGAAAAGGAAGCCGAGTGGTCGGAATCAACTGGGATTTCGGCAAATTGAGGACCCATCCGTGTTGTCGCAGAACCGATAGACAACTCTACACTTGTCAGCAATCGTTCCTTGGACCTCGCCTTTATCAGGAGATCGTCCAAGTACGGGATAATTGAAACCCCTTGTTTGCGAAGAAGAACCCTCATTTCCACCATGACCTTGATGAAAATCCTCGGAGCCGTGGAAAGCCCAAACGGCAACGTTTGAAATTGGTAATGAGAATCCTGTATCGCAAACCTGAGGAAAGCCTGATGCGGAGGATATATCGGCACATGTAAGTAGGCATCCTTTATATCGACTGACGCCATAAAATCCCCCCCCTTCCAGGCTGGCAATCACCGCTCGAAGGGATTCCATCTTGAACCTGAAGACTTTCAAGTATGGATTGAGGGATTATAGATTTAGAATTGGTCTGACCGAACCGTCCGGTTTCGGTACCACAAAGAGGCTCGAGTAGAACCCCTCCCCCCGCTGGGACGGAGGGACGGGAACAATGACCCTCTGTAGACACAATTTTTGAATGGCCGCCCGGACCACCTCCCTGTCCGGAAGAACCACTGGTAATGCCAAAATGAAGAACCGGTGAGGGGGCATCTCCCGAAACTCCAGTTTGTATCCTTGAGACACTATTCCTAACACCCAAGGATCCAGGCCTGATTGAATCCAGACCTGGCTGAATACCTGAAGATGGCCCCCCACCGGTCCGGACTCCCCCAGGGAAGCCCCAGCGTCATGCGGTGGACTTGGTAGCAGCCGGGGAGGACTTCTGGTCCTGTGCACCTGAGGTTGCAGGAATTTTTCTTCTCCGTCCTCTACCCTTTGAGGCAAGGAAAGACGAACCCATTCCACGCCTGTATTTATTGTGACGAAAGGACTGCATTTGCTGATGTGGTGCCTTCTTCTGTTGTGTGGGAACATAAGGAAGAAAAGAGGATTTACCCGCAGTCGTGGTCGAGACTAGGTCCGCCAGGCCGTCCCCAAACAAGACCGTACCTTTAAAGGGTAGAGCTTCCATAGACCTCTTGGAGTTGGCATCAGCATTCCATTGATGGATCCACAAGGCCCTCCTGGCAGATATCAACATGGCATTGGTCCTTGATCCCAAGAGACAGACGTCCCTTGCCGCGTCCTTCAGGTAATCTGCAGCATCCTTAATATAACCAAGAGTTAGAAGGACATTATCTTTATCAAGAGTATCCATGTCACTAGCTAAATTCTCCGCCCATTTAGCAATAGCACTATTCACCCATACCGACGCCACAGCAGGTCTGAGCAATGCACCCGTATTAGCGAAAATGGACTTCAGACACGTCTCCAACTTGCGATCCGCCGGATCCTTGAGAGCTGCCCCGTCAGGAGACGGAAGCGCCACCTTCTTAGACAAACGGGATAGAGCTTCATCAACGGTTGGAGATGTCTCCCATTTTTCCCTGTCATCAGAGGGAAAAGGATACGCCATAAAAATCCTCTTGGGAATCTGCCATTTCTTATCCGGCGATTCCCAAGCATTTTCACAAAGAGTATTCATTTCATGAGAGGGGGGAAACTTTAACTCAGGTTTCTTCCCCTTAAATAAGCAAATCCTTGTTTCCTGCACCGCAGGTTCATCAGAAATCTGCAACACATCCTTTATAGTCCACAATCATGTACTGAATACTCACAACCAAACGTGGATGTAACGCCGCCTCAGTGAAATCGACCTCGGAATCAGAGTCCGTGTCGGTATCCGTATCCCCCACCTGAGTAAAAGGCCTCTTATGGGACCCGGATGGGGTCTGTACCTGAGAGAAAGCCTCCTCCATAGATTTCTTCCACACCTGGGTCTGTGACTCAGACTTATCGAACCTCTTCGATAAAGAAGCTACATTGGAATTTATTGTAGTAAGGAGTGCTAGTAAATCAGGAGTCGGCTGCGTCGACAATGCTAGCGCTCTAGCCCTGCATCCCCACCTCCTATAACCTCCTCTGGTGAATAACATTCAGGTTCCAACATGTCGACACGCAGTACCGACACCCACAACACCCAGAACCGTCCCAGCAAGGTGACAGGCCCACAATTCAGCCCAGAAGAGGAGACAGAGGGAGTATGCCAGCTCACACCCCAGTGCCTGTATTGGGACACAGAAGATTAAGTGTACCCAGCACTGCCGTATAATTCACAACTGGTACCCCACAGCGGCTCCCCACTGGAGATGCCCCTTATACTTGCAGAAAACGTGGAGGTCCCATCAGCGTCTTTCCCTCGGTGCTGTGTAGGGAGAAAATAGCGCGCGAGTGAGCCGCGGACCGAAGCTCCGCCCCCCTGCCGGCGGCTTTAAGGGTTAAGTGCCCCTTTTCTTCTCCAGGTGGCAGAGTAGGCGTTTTTGCGCCTTGGAAACTGAAATGGTTTGTTTACAACATTGCCGCCAAATTTAAACATACAAAAAATACCCGGCGGGGGTCTGTAATAAAGTGCCTCGGCACCTACGATCTTTTGCCGGCTCAGTAACCTCAGTAACATGCCCCCCCAGGGCGCCCTGCACCCAGTGACAAGCGTTGGTGATGTGTGTGTGGGAGCATGGAGCACAGCGTTACTGCTGTGCTTTACCTTCCGTCACTGAAGTCTTCTGCCGTCCTGAAGTCTTCTGTTCTTCTCATACTCACCCGACTTCTGGCTTCTGTGAGGGGGTGACGGCGTGGCTCCGGGAACAAGCAGCTAGGCGCACCAAGTGATCGAACCCTCTGGAGCTAATGGTGTCCAGTAGCCGAGAAGCAGAGCCTTGAAACTCACAGAAGTAGGTCCTGCTTCTCTCCCCTCACTCCCACGCTGCAGGGAGCCTGTAGCCAGCAGGGCTCCCTGAAAATAAAAACCTAACAAAAAGTATTTTCCTAGAGAAACTCAGGAGAGCTCCCCTAGTGTGCATCCAGTCACTCCTGGGCACAAAGTCTAACTGAGGTATGGAGGAGGGGCATAGAGGGAGGAGCCAGTTCACATCCAGTCTTAAGTCTTTTTAGTGTGCCTAAGCTCCTGCGGATCCCGTCTATACCCCATGGTCCTTTTGAAGTCCCCAGCATCCTCTAGGACGTAAGAGAAACATGGATTACAGCGTACATAAAAAATGCAACATATGTAATTATGAACATTCATACCACTCTTGAGAGAAAAGCCAATAAAAGCACAACACTCCTACTTGGTTTGGTAAATACTGCAATAATACCATATATTTTACGTGGGCTGGTGGTCTGTGGGTTATGCGTCTGTTTGGCAAGCTGAAACATTCCTAGATTAACTACTGTCACAGAAGGTTTCCTAGCAGGACTGTGATCATATTCCTACCATAGGATGTTCACAATCATTAGTCGTACTTGCCCAGAAGATGGCAAACTTCATGCAGATATGCAAAAATTGTATAGAGAAAACACTTTATGGGAGACACAAGTGTTATCTATTCATAAGATATATTGTGTGTTACTGGGTTTATATCACAGGTCGACCAAGTCTATTGCAATGACAACAATAGGAAACATGATGCAAAGGGCAATGTTCAGATCCTGAGTGACAATCTGTTACAAAATGAAGGTCTCACATAACAAATGCTACCTTTTATTGGCTACAAAGTTGATTTCTGTGAAATGAATTAGAAGGACAACATTATTCACACATAAAAACCAAACCGTGAAGAAATGGGAATAAAGAAGAGATAATTGTGCAATATATATTTATGCAGAACACATTAATTGTTCTATTTGATTGTTTGCTAGTTTCCTACCTGTTAGACCACAGGTTCTCAAACTCGGTCCTCAGGACCCCACACGCTGCATGTTTTGCAGGTCTCCTCACAGAATCACAAGTGACATAATTCATTCCACCTGTGGACCTTTTAAAATGTGTCAGTGATTAATTAATACACCTGTGGCCCTGCTGGGTTACCTGCAAAACATGCACTGTGCGGGGTCCTGAGGACCGAGTTTGAGAACCACTGTGTTAGACTATAATCAAGGAGTGATCTAAGACAATCTATATAGTAGAACAAGATAAATCAGGATCTACCTATACACAGGACAGGTGACAAGAAAAGACCTACTTTTTAGAACTGGGAAAGTGTGTGCTCACTCAACTAGTCTCCCCTCCCTTCCTAAAAACAACATATGATGTCAAATAGAATGCAGAGACAAAGTGTGTTTATACCTTTTGACAGACTTAAGGGCCCCATACACTAGTGCAGGCATTCCCAACCACGGACCTCAAGGCACACCAATAGTGCAGGTTTTAGTGATATCCAGGCTGCAGCACAGATGGTTAAATCAAAATAACTGAGCTACTAATTAAGTCACCTGTGCTGAAGCCTTGATATCACTAAAACCTGCACTGTTGGTGTGCCTTGAGGACCGTGGTTGGGAATGCCTGCATTAGGGAGATGCATCTCATCAATGACTTGCATGCAATTTTCCTGCAATCTGTCCGTGAGCTTCCCGGGAGCCCTGCGATTGCGATTTGCTACTTGAGTGTATTTTTACATGTGATTTATCTCATGCAATCAAATGTTATTATACCTATTTCCATGCAATTGAGATAAATCTAACGTGCAGCACGTGTGATCTGCGATTGCGATGGGAGAGACACGGGAACGCGCGTTGCAATCGCACGAAAAGGACATGCAATGTGACACACTTAATGCAATCCGTCTCAATTGCATAAAAACATGCAATATCGCACTAGTGTATGGGGCCCTTTACTGCTATTCAATGGTCCAGCACTGAGAGATCGATTTGTGTACTAAAGGCCACAAAACATCAGTACTCTAATACCTCTTTCACATCTCCAATGCCGGATCCCACCTGGGAATTGGAAACGGAACCTTCCCAGGTGGGATCCGGCATTGGAGACTCTCCAACCCCTTTCGCTGGCTTCCAGACCCGGCAATATACCGGGTCGGTTGCCATAGCGGCGGGGGACGGAGCCGGCGGCTGCGCTGGTGGATGAGCTCATCTCCGCGACGCCTCTCCCTATCTAGTAAACGGATCCCGGAAATCCGTTTTTGCATCCACTGACCCGGTATTCAACCTGGGAATAACACTGCTTATAACCCTGGTTGAACTACCGGGTCAGGCGACGCGGGAATTCAGACTTGGCGCTTTCACACCGCACACTGACCCGTGTCGACCCAGCAATATACCGGATCAATACCGGGTTATTTGTGCGGTGTGAAAGGGGTATAACCAATGGGATGTAGTTATGTGACCGGCAGTCAGGAGACAGACGGTCACATTACCTCCCCCTACATCACGCACCCTCACAATCCTGAGGGTCAACATGCTAACCAACAGGGACTATTGTCCATGACACCCATAGAGTGGGAATACGCCCACCTCCCACCGGCATTCAGCTGCCGGGATGCCGGCGTCTGTATGCTCACCAGTGGGCTCCTTACCGTCAGTCATGCAATACATACCCTAACCAATGACATGCTAGTGAGCAGGGGTCACATTTGTGAGACAGGTTTATGCTCTCCCCACTGTGTCACAAACAAAGCATGTCATAAAACAGGCTGGCATTCCCACTTATAGATTCACCAATGACCAAGCGTTAATATAGTAAGATGATCGTGTTATATAATTTATTGGGATCATTATATCAGACATTCATCATGTCATATCCATTATGAAGAAGACATGCCCATTATGTTGAAAGTAATCATGTAGACAATGACCATTTGATATTCAGCACGTTGACACTGCGGAAATGTCAACATAGTCATAGGGGAGAATTCAAATGTTATAGTACCCCCCATCACCGGTCTAAAGTGATGGGAGATCCAGGGGTGATGGTCAAATGCTCCCACTTATCTCGCCCAAAATCAATAAACCCAAACACTCCCCCTATCCCTCACTCCCGGTAGCCTAAACCCTACCCCACCCCCCTCCCCCAGCAGAACCCTAACCCTCCCCGGCATAGTTACATTCAGGACTCCGGAGCCGGTCTCCTGACCACTGACATCCTGGACGTCGGGATGCCACCTACATCCTGTGTACAGATAAGCTGAAGTGATGCCTTTTTGATGCTAGAACTGATACCTACATAAATCGAAGGCATGTAGCAAAAAAGAGAAGACAATAAAATTCTCTATTACTTCTCTTTTGCAAATAGCTAAAACATTTTGTGGCCATGACTTCAAAAATGAGACCCAAGCAAATGTGTAAGTGAATAGTTTCTGAAATACATCTTTGGCATGGGAATCATCACAATGGTAACAAAATGGTAAACACTGAACTTGTTTGTACTTTCTCAGGTGCCTTTAACCTTTCTAGTCAGTACGTCCATCCTGACACAGTGTGAAGAAGCTAGTAAACAGGTCAAATAACATTTTTACCTGGTGAATGTGACAGGCTGTTTGGAGAGCTAATTGGATAGGAATGTCTGCATGTTAAAAAGTTAATGTTATTCAGGCTTGCGTGAGAGTGTAACAGGGAAAGTATGACATCATTTTTAAACTGATACCAGTATAGTGTTGGCAAAACACAATAGTGCATGCACAGAACCCATCAAGTGGACACACTTTACAGTGACCAGAAATTCTTTGACGACTTTGCTGGTAACAATTATAGGATATCTAGGACAGTTGGTTTTACACAAAGTTATTATTAGGCCCAGGATTATTAGGATCTTAAAAACTTCAATTATGTTTTTTTAGTCCATGTTTAAGTATTTCATACATAGTTACCTTATTACAGATGTGTCCTGCTACTTCCTTTCAGCGTTTACTCCCGCAATGCACTATGCCGCGGAAGGCTGCATTCTATTTATAGTGCAGCTTTCACATAGAAGCGATCGTCGGTGCGTCTGTACACTGGCACCCACAAATCTCAGGAGCCGGCAGTCGCACTGCACAGGCTGTAACAGGATGTAAATTACATATGTAAACTACTCATTCCACAGTAAATTTATATAGTTCCAACTTAAGTAACATAATTGGGTATTTTTAGGTTCTAAATAGGTCACTTTAGGTACTAACACCCAGATTAGATCAATTTAGGTTCTGTAAAAATTAAGTACCGTATATACTCGAGTATAAGTCGACCCGAATATAAGCCAAGGCACCTAATTTTACCACAAAAAATAAGAATTTACTTACCGATAATTCTATTTCTCATAGTCCGTAGTGGATGCTGGGGACTCCGAAAGGACCATGGGGAATAGCGGCTCCGCAGGAGACTGGGCACAAAGTAAAAGCTTTAGGACTAGCTGGTGTGCACTGGCTCCTCCCCCTATGACCCTCCTCCAAGCCTCAGTTAGGATACTGTGCCCGGACGAGCGTACACAATAAGGAAGGATTTTGAATCCCGGGTAAGACTCATACCAGCCACACCAATCACACCGTACAACTTGTGATCTGAACCCAGTTAACAGCATGATAACAGAAGGAGCCTCTGAAAAGATGGCTCACAACAACAATAACCCGATTTTTGTAACAATAACTATGTACAAGTAATGCAGACAATCCGCACTTGGGATGGGCGCCCAGCATCCACTACGGACTATGAGAAATAGAATTATCGGTAAGTAAATTCTTATTTTCTCTAACGTCCTAGTGGATGCTGGGGACTCCGAAAGGACCATGGGGATTATACCAAAGCTCCCAAACGGGCGGGAGAGTGCGGATGACTCTGCAGCACCGAATGAGAGAACTCCAGGTCCTCCTCAGCCAGGGTATCAAATTTGTAGAATTTAGCAAACGTGTTTGCCCCTGACCAAGTAGCAGCTCGGCAAAGTTGTAAAGCCGAGACCCCTCGGGCAGCCGCCCAAGATGAGCCCACTTTCCGTGTGGAATGGGCTTTTATAGATTTTGGCTGTGGCAGGCCTGCCACAGAATGTGCAAGCTGAATTGTACTACAAATCCAACGAGCAATCGTCTGCTTAGAAGCAGGAGCACCCAGCTTGTTGGGTGCATACAGGATAAACAGCGAGTCAGATTTTCTGACTCCAGCCGTCCTGGAAACATATTTTCAGGGCCCTGACTACGTCCAGCAACTTGGAATCCTCCAAGTCCCTAGTAGCCGCAGGCACCACAATAGGTTGGTTTAAGTGAAATGCTGAAACCACCTTAGGGAGAAATGGAGGACGAGTCCTCAATTCTGCCCTGTCCGTATGAAAAATTAGGTAAGGGCTTTTATAGGATAAAGCCGCCAATTCTGATACACGCCTGGCTGAAGCCAGGGCTAACAGCATTACCACTTTCCATGTGAGATATTTCAAGTCCACAGTGGTGAGTGGTTCAAACCAATGTGATTTTAGGAATCCCAACACTACATTGAGATCCCAAGGTGCCACTGGAGGCACAAAAGGAGGCTGTATATGCAGTACTCCCTTGACAAACGTCTGAACTTCAGGAACAGAAGCTAGTTCTTTTTGGAAGAATATCGACAGGGCCGAAATTTGAACCTTAATGGACCCTAATTTGAGGCCCATAGACAGTCCTGTTTGCAGGAAATGCAGGAATCGACCCAGTTGAAATTCCTCCGTAGGGGCCTTCCTGGCCTCGCACCACGCAACATATTTACGCCAAATACGGTGATAATGTTGTACGGTTACATCCTTCCTGGCTTTGATCAGGGTAGGGATGACTTCATCCGGAATGCCTTTTTCCTTCAGGATCCGGCGTTCAACCGCCATGCCGTCAAACGCAGCCGCGGTAAGTCTTGGAACAGACATGGTCCCTGCTGGAGCAGGTCCTGTCTTAGAGGTAGAGGCCACGGGTCTTCCGTGAGCATCTCTTGAATTTCCGGGTACCAAGTCCTTCTTGGCAAATCCGGAGCCACGAGTATAGTCTTTACTCCTCTCCTTCTTATGATTCTCAGTACTTTTGGTATGAGAGGAAGAGGAGGGAACACATACACTGACCGGTACACCCACGGTGTTACCAGAGCGTCCACAGCTATTGCCTGAGGGTCCCTTGACCTGGAGCAATATCTGTCCAGTTTTTTGTTGAGGCGAGACGCCATCATGTCCACCTTTGGTTTTTCCCAACGGTTTACAATCATGTGGAAGACTTCTGGGTGAAGTCCCCACTCCCCCGGGTGAAGATCGTGTCTGCTGAGGAAGTCTGCTTCCCAGTTGTCCACTCCCGGAATGAACACTGCTGACAGTGCTATCACATGATTTTCCGCCCAGCGAAGAATCCTTGTCACATCCGTCATTGCCCTCCTGCTTCTTGTGCCGCCCTGTCTGTTTACGTGGGCGACTGCCGTGATGTTGTCCGACTGGATCAATACTGGCTGACCCTGAAGCAGAGGCCTTGCCTGACTTAGGGCATTGTAAATGGCCCTTAGTTCCAGGATATTTATGTGAAGTGACGTTTCCATGCTTGACCACAAGCCCTGGAATTTTTTTCCCTGTGTGACTGCTCCCCAGCCTCTCAGGCTGGCATCCGTGGTCACCAGGACCCAATCCTGAATGCCGAATCTGCGGCCCTCTAGGAGATGAGCACTCTGTAACCACCACAGGAGAGACACCCTTGTCCTTGGAGACAGGGTTATCCGCTGATGCATTTGAAGATGCGATCCGGACCATTTGTCTAGCAGATCCAACTGAAAAGTTCTTGCGTGGAATCTGCCGAATGGAATCGCTTCGTAAGAAGCCACCATCTTTCCCAGGACCCTTGTGCACTGATGCACTGACACCTGGCCTGGTCTTAGGAGTTTCCTGACTAGGTCGGATAACTCCCTGGCTTTCTCTTCCGGGAGAAACACCTTTTTCTGTACTGTGTCCAGAATCATCCCTAGGAACAGCAGACGTGTCGTCGGAATCAGCTGCGATTTTGGAATATTTAGAATCCATCCGTGCTGTCGTAGTACTATTTGAGATAGTGCTACTCCGACCTCTAACTGTTCTCTGGACCGTGCCCTTATCAGGAGATCGTCCAAGTAAGGGATAATTAAGACGCCTTTTTTTCGAAGAAGAATCATCATTTCGGCCATTACCTTGGTAAAGACCCGGGGTGCCGTGGACAATCCAAACGGCAGCGTCTGAAACGGATAGTGACAGTTTTGTACCACAAACCTGAGGTACCCTTGGTGAGAAGGGCAAATTGGGACATGGAGGTAAGCATCCTTGATGTCCAGAGACACCATGTAGTCCCCTTCTTCCAGGTTCGCTATCACTGCTCTGAGTGACTCCATCTTGAAATTGAACCTTTTTATGTAAGTGTTCAAGGCTTTCAGATTTAAAATGGGTCTCACCGAGCCGTCCGGCTTCGGTACCACAAACAGCGTGGAGTAATACCCCTTTCCCTATTGTAGGAGGGGTACCTTGAGTATCACTTGCTGGGAATACAGCTTGTGAATGGCTTCCAATACCGCCTCCCTGTCGGGGGTAGACGTTGGTAAAGCAGACTTCAGGAACCGGCGAGGGGGAGACGTCTCGAATTCCAATTTGTACCCCTGAGATACTACCTGCAGGATCCAGGGGTCCACTTGCGAGTGAGCCCACTGCGCGCTGAAATTCTTGAGACGGGCCCCCACCGTGCCTGAGTCCGCTTGTAAGGCCCCAGCGTCATGCTGAGGACTTGGCAGAAGCGGGGGAGGGCTTCTGGTCGTGGGAAGAAGCTGTCTGTTGCAGTCTTTTTCCCCTTCCTCTGCCCCGGGGCAGATATGAGTGGCCTTTTGCCCGCTTGCCCTTATGGGGACGAAAGGACTGAGCCTGAAAAGGCGGTATCTTTTTCTGCTGCGAGGTGACTTGGGGTAAAAAGGTGGATTTCTCAGCCGTTGCCGTGGCCACCAGGTCCGATAGACCGCCCCCAAATAACTCCTCCCCTTTATACGGCAATACTTCCATATGCCGTTTGGAATCCGCATCCCCTGACCACTGTCGCGTCCATAATCCTCTTCTGGCAGAAATGGACATCGCACTTACTCTTGATGCCAGAGTGCAAATGTCTCTCTGTGCATCTCGCATATATAGGAATGCATCCTTTAAATGCTCTATAGTCAATAATATATTGTCCCTGTCCAGGGTATCAATATTTTCAGTCAGGGAATCCGACCAAGCCACCCCAGCACTGCACATCCAGGCTGAGGCGATTGCTGGTCGCAGTATAACACCAGTATGTGTGTATATACTTTTAAGGATATTTTCCAGCCTCCTATCTGCTGGCTCCTTAAGGGCGGCCGTTTCTGGAGACAGTAACGCCACTTGTTTTGATAAGCGTGTGAGCGCCTTATCCACCCTAGGGGGTGTTTCCCAACGAGCCCTAACCTCTGGTGGGAAGGGATATAGTGCCAATAATTTTTTAGAAATTAGCAGTTTTTTGTCGGGGGTAACCCATGCTTCATCACACACTTCATTCAATTCATCTGATTCAGGAAAAACTACGGGTAGTTTTTTCACACCCCACATAATACCCCTTTTTGTGGTACTTGCAGTATCAGAGATGTGCAAAACCTCCTTCATTGCCGTGATCATGTAACGTGTGGCCCTACTGGAAAATACGTTTGTTTCTTCACCGTCGACACTGGAGTCAGTGTCTGTGTCTGGGTCCGTGTCGACCCACTGAGGTAACGGGCGTTTAATAGCCCCTGACGGTGTTTGAAACGCCTGGACAGGCACTAACTGAGCTGCCGGCTGTCTCATGTCGTCAACAATTTTCTGTAACGTGCCGACACTGTCACGTAATTCCTTAATTACGGCCATCCATTCAGGTGTCGACTCCCTAGGGGGTGACATCACCATTATAGGCAATTGCTCCGCCTCCACATCATTTTCCTCCTCATACATGTCGACACACACGTACCGACACCCAGCACACACACAGGGAATGCTCTGATAGAGGACAGGACCCACTTAGCCCCTTGGGGAGACAGAGGGAGAGTTTGCCAGCACACACCAGAGCGCTATATATGTATAGGGACAACCTTACAATAAGTGTCTATCCCTTATAGCTGCTTATATCTGTTATTTTGCCAAATAAGTGCCCCCCCTCTTTTTTACCCTGTTTCTGTAGTTGCAGGATGCAGGGGAGATTCTGGGACCCTTCCTACCAGCGGAGCTGTGTGGGAAAAATGGCGCAGTGTGCTGAGGAGATAGGCCCCGCCCCCTTCACGGCGGGCTCTTCTCCTGCTTTTTTCTGGAAAACTGGCAGGGGTTAAATACATCCATATAGCCCAGGAGCTATATGTGATGTATTTTTTGCCAAATAAGGTAAATTCATTGCTTCCCAGGGCGCCCCCCCCAGCGTCCTGCACCCTCAGTGACCGAAGTGTGAAGTGTGCTGAGAGCAATGGCGCACAGCTGCAGTGCTGTGCGCTACCTTATGAAGACAGGAAAGTCTTCTGCCGCCGATTTATGGACCTCTTCTTGCTTCAGCATCTGTAAGGGGGCCGGCGGCGCGGCTCCGGGACCCATCCATGGCTGGGCCTGTGATCGTCCCTCTGGAGCTAATGTCCAGTAGCCTAAGAAGCCCAATCCACTCTGCACGCAGGTGAGTTCGCTTCTTCTCCCCTTAGTCCCTCGATGCAGTGAGCCTGTTGCCAGCAGGTCTCACTGAAAATAAAAAACCTATTTAACCTTTTACTCTAAGCAGCTCAGGAGAGCCACCTAGATTGCACCCTTCTCGTTCGGGCACAAAATCTTAACTGAGGCTTGGAGGAGGGTCATAGGGGGAGGAGCCAGTGCACACCAGCTAGTCCTAAAGCTTTTACTTTGTGCCCAGTCTCCTGCGGAGCCGCTATTCCCCATGGTCCTTTCGGAGTCCCCAGCATCCACTAGGACGTTAGAGAAACCTGGGAAAACTTATTGACTCGAGTATAAGCCTAGGGTGGGAAATGCAGCTCTAGCCGTACACAGCGCTCACACCGCCAGATATGCCCCCTCAGTGCCAGATATGCCCTCATAGTGCCAGATATGCGCCCCCCCAAGTGCCAAATATGCTCCCCCAGTGCCAGTTACTTACCTTCCGCCGCTCCCGCGCTGTCTTGTGAAGGAGGGACACAGAGGGCACAGCGCGCGCCTCTCCTGTGTCCCTCCTGCGTCTCCGGCGGCCGGTCTGTTAAATTAAGTGCCGGTTCGTGAGCCAATCAGAGCTCACGAATGGGTAATTTCTTTAATAGACCCGCCGGAGACGCAGGAGGGACACAGGAGAGGCGCGCGCTGTGCCCTCCATGTTCCTCCTTCACACTGCACTGCACTGCCCTCCGTGTCCCCACTCCTTCCCTGCACTGACTCGAGTATAAGCCGAGGGGGCTTTTTCAGCACAAAAAAAAAGTGCTAAAAAAGTCGGCTTATACTCGAGTATATACGGTAGGTATGTTATTCCCTGGTACATAAAACATTAAAGGAAACTGAAATTTTGAGTGTAATGGGAAAGGATAAGAGTAAAAATCCTGGGCAAGAACCTAAGAATCCTGGGCTTAGTCATTATAAAGCCATTGTACAAAGGCATTGTTTCAACACAATAACAGAGATAGTGTGAAGCTAGATTTGGCCGAGTGGCTCCTGAATTTTACATAGAGCCCCTGCTCTAGTTAATTACCTGTGTTTACTGATCTCGGAAAAAGGAAAGGCACAACAATGAAGGAAGACACCTAATTCTCCAGATAGGACATGTATAATCAACATGCAGTCTATTTCAGCGCAAGCTCTCCATTAATTCTACAAACATCTTGCTTTATCATTTAACTTGGAGCCAAAATAATAAATTCCAATGATTTACAATAATTATATTATAATATATATAATAAGATTTTACTTACCGATAAATCTATTTCTCGTAGTCCGTAGTGGATGCTGGGGACTCCGTCAGGACCATGGGGAATAGCGGGCTCCGCAGGAGACAGGGCACATCTAAAAAGCCTTTTAGGTCACATGGTGTGTACTGGCTCCTCCCCCTATGACCCTCCTCCAAGCCTCAGTTAGGTACTGTGCCCGGACGAGCGTACACAATAAGGAAGGATCTTGAATCCCGGGTAAGACTCATACCAGCCACACCAATCACACCGTACAACTTGTGATCTGAACCCAGTTAACAGTATGATAACAAAACGAAGTAGCCTCTAAAAAGATGCCTCACAACAATAGTAATAACCCGATTTTTGTAACAATAACTATGTACAAACATTGCAGACAATCCGCACTTGGGATGGGCGCCCAGCATCCACTACGGACTACGAGAAATAGATTTATCGGTAAGTAAAATCTTATTTTCTCTAACGTCCTAGTGGATGCTGGGGACTCCGTCAGGACCATGGGGATTATACCAAAGCTCCCAAACGGGCGGGAGAGTGCGGATGACTCTGCAGCACCGAATGAGAGAACTCCAGGTCCTCCTTAGCCAGAGTATCAAATTTGTAAAATTTTACAAACGTGTTCTCCCCTGACCACGTAGCTGCTCGGCAAAGTTGTAATGCCGAGACCCCTCGGGCAGCCGCCCAGGATGAGCCCACTTTCCTTGTGGAGTGGGCCTTTACAGATTTAGGCTGTGGCAGGCCTGCCACAGAATGTGCAAGTTGGATTGTGCTACATATCCAACGTGCAATCGTCTGTTTAGACGCAGGAGCACCCATCTTGTTGGGTGCATACAATATAAACAACGAGTCAGATTTTCTGACTCCAGCTGTCCTTGAAATATATATTTTCAATGCTCTGACAACGTCCAGTAACTTGGAGTCCTCCAAGTCGCTAGTCGCCGCAGGCACCACAATAGGCTGGTTCAAGTGAAAAGCCGAAACCACCTTAGGGAGAAATTGAGGACGTGTCCGCAATTCTGCCCTGTCCGAATGGAAAATCAGATATGGGCTTTTGTACGACAAAGCCGCCAATTCTGAAACTCTCCTGGCTGAAGCCAGGGCCAATAGCATGGTTACCTTCCATGTAAGGTATTTTAAATCTACCGATTTTAAAGGCTCAAACCAATGAGATTTGAGAAAATTTAGAACCACGTTCAAATCCCACGGTGCCACTGGAGGCACTATTGGGGGTTGTATATGTAGTACACCTTTTACAAAAGTCTGTACTTCAGGCACTGACGCCAATTCTTTCTGGAAGAAAATTGATAAGGCCGAAATTTGAACTTTAATGGACCACAATTTTAGGCCCATAGACAATCCTGCTTGCAGGAAATGTAAGAATCGACCCAATTGAAATTCTTCCGTTGGAGCCTTCTTGGCCTCACACCACGCAACATATTTTCTCCAAATACGGTGATAATGTTGTGCGGTCACATCTTTCCTGGCTTTAATTAAAGTCGGAATAACTTCCTCAGGAATGCTCTTTTCTTTTAGAATCCGGCGTTCAACCGCCATGCCGTCAAACGCAGTCGCGGTAAGTCTTGGAACATACAAGGTCCCTGTTGAAGCAGGTCCCTTCTTAGAGGTAGAGGCCACGGATCCTCCGTGAGCATCTCTTGAAGTTCTGGATACCAAGTTCTTCTTGGCCAGTCCGGAGCTACCAGTATTGTTCTTACTCCTCTTTTCCGTATAATTCTCAGTACCTTTGGTATGAGAGGCAGAGGAGGGAACACATATACTGACTGGTACACCCATGGTGTTACCAGAGCGTCCACAGCTATTGCCTGTGGGTCTCTTGACCTGGCGCAATACCTGTCCAACTTTTTGTTGAGGCGAGACGCCATCATGTCCACCTTTGGTTTTTCCCAACGGTTCACCATCATGTTGAAAACTTCTGGATGAAGTCCCCACTCTCCCGGGTGAAGGTCGTGTCTGCTGAGGAAGTCTGCTTCCCAGTTGTCCACTCCCGGGATGAACACTGCTGACAGTGCTACGACATGATTCTCCGCCCAGCGCAGAATCCGTGCAGTTTCCGTCATTGCACTTCTGCTTCTCGTGCCGCCTTGTCGGTTGACGTGGGCGACTGCCGTGATGTTGTCGGACTGGATCAGCACCGGCTGATCCTGAAGCAGAGGTCTTGCTTGGCTTAGGGCATTGTATATCGCTCTTAGCTCCAGTATATTTATGTGAAGAGACTTTTCCAGGTTTGACCACACACCCTGGAAGTTTCTTCCCTTTGTGACTGCTCCCCAACCTCGTAGGCTGGCATCCGTAGTCACCAGGACCCAGTCCTGTATGCCGAATCTGCGGCCCACTAACAGATGGGCCGTCTGTAACCACCACAGGAGAGACAATCTTGTTCTTGGTGACAATGTTATCCTCTGATGCATGTGCAGATGCGATCCGGACCATTTGTCCAGTAGATCCCACTGGAATGTCCGTGCATGGAATCTGCCGAAAGGAATCGCTTCGTACGAAGCCACCATTTTTCCCAGGACTCTCGTGCATTGATGTACTGACACAGTTCCTGGTTTTAGGAGGTTCCTGACAAGTTCGGATAGCTCCTTTGCCTTCTCCTCTGGGAGAAATACCTTTTTCTGAACCGTGTCCAGAATCATGCCCAAAAACAACAGATGTGTTGTCGGAGTCAATTGAGATTTTGGAAGATTTAGAATCCACCCATGTTGCCGAAGCACTACTTGTGATAGTGCCACACTGGCTTCCAGCTGTTCTCTGGACTTTGCCCTTATCAGGAGATCGTCCAAGTACGGGATAATTAATACGCCTTTTCTTCGTAGAAGAACCATCATTTCGGTCATTACCTTGGTAAAGACCCGAGGAGCCGTGGACAAACCAAACGGCAGCGTTTGAAACTGATAATGACAGTCTTGTATCACGAACCTGAGATACCCTTGGTGTGAAGGGTAAATTGGGACATGTAGATAAGCATCTTTTATGTCCAAGGACACCATGAAGTCCCCCTCTTCCAGGTTTGCTATCACTGCTCTGAGTGACTCCATCTTGAACTTGAATTTCTGTATATACAGGTTCAAGGATTTCAGATTTAGAATAGGTCTTACCGAACCGTCCGGTTTCGGTACCACAAATAGTGTGGAATAATACCCCTTTCCCTGTTGTAGGAGGGGTACCTTGACTATCACCTGCTGAGAATACAGCTTGTGAATGGCTTCCAAAACCAACGTCCTTTCTGAGGGAGACGTTGGTAAAGCAGACTTTAGGAACCGGCGAGGAGGAGACCTTTCGAACTCCAGCATGTACCCCTGAGATATTATCTGCAGGACCCACGGGTCTACTTGTGAGTGATCCCATTGATTGCTGAAATTTTTGAGCCGACCCCCCACCGTTCCTAAGTCCACTTGTACAGCCCCAGCGTCATGCTGATGGCTTTGTAGAAACCGGGGCGGGCTTCTGTTCCTGGGTAGGGGCTGCTTGCTGCCCTTTCTTACCCTTTCCTCTGCCTCGCGGCAGATAAGACTGTCCTTTTGGTCGCTTTTTATAGGAGCGAAAGGACTGCGGCTGAAAAGACGGTGTCTTTTTCTGTTGGGAAGGAGTCTGAGGTAAAAAAGTGGATTTGCCGGCAGTTGCCGTGGCCACCAAGTCCGAAAGACCAACCCCAAACAATTCCTCTCCCTTGTATGGCAATACTTCCATATGCCTCTTGGAATCCGCATCACCTGACCACTGTCGCGTCCATAAACTTCTTCTGGCAGATATGGACATTGCGCTTACTCTTGATGCTAGAGTACAAACATCTCTCTGAGCATCTCGCATATAAAGAAAAGCATCCTTTAATTGCTCTAGAGTCAATAAAATACTGTCCCTATCCAGGGTATCAATATTTTCAGTCAGAGAATCCAACCACACTACCCCAGCACTGCACATCCAGGCTGAGGCTATTGCCGGTCGCAGTATAACACCAGTATGCGTGTATATACTCTTCAGTGTAGTTTCCAGCCTCCTATCTGCTGGATCCTTGAGGGCGGCCGTATCAGGAGACGGCAACGCCACTTGCTTTGATAAACGTGTGAGCGCCTTATCCACCCTAGGGGGTGTTTCCCAGCGCGCCCTAACCTCTGGTGGGAAAGGGTATAATGCCAATAACTTCTTTGAAATTGGCAATTTTCTATCGGGGGTAACCCACGCTTCATCACACACATCATTCAATTCCTCTGATTCTGGGAAAAATACAGGCAGTTTTTTAACCCCCCACATAATACCCCTTTTTGAGGTACCAGTAGTATCAGAGAGCTGCAAAGCCTCCTTCATTGCCGTGATCATATAACGTGTGGCCCTATTGGAAAATACGTTTACTTCCTCACCGTCGACACTAGATTCATCTGTGTCGGTACCCGTGTCGACTGACTGAGGTAAGGGACGTTTTACAGCCCCTGACGGTGTCTGAGATGCCTGAACCGGTACTAACTGGTTTGCCGGGCGTCTCATTTCGTCAACTGACTTTTGTAATGTGCTGACATTATCACGTAATTCCATAACCAAAGCCATCCATTCCGGTGTCGACTCCCTAGGGGGTGACATTACCATCATCGGCAATTGCTCTGCCTCCACACCAACTTCGTCCTCATACATGTCGACACACACGTACCGACACACACAGCAGCCACACAGTGAATGCTCTATTGAAGACAGGACCCTCCTAGCCCTTTGGGGAGACAGAGGGAGAGTTTGCCAGCACACACCAAAAGCGCTATACTGTATATAACAACCCTAGAAGGTGTTGTTTCTATATATGCGCTCTCAATATATAATTATATCGCCAATTTATGCCCCCCCTCTCTTTGTTACCCTGTTTCTGTAGTGCAGTGCAGGGGAGAGTCGTGGGAGCCTTCCTCACCAGCGGAGCCGTGCAGGAAAATGGCGCCGAGTGCTGAGGAGAATAAGCCCCGCCCCTTTTTCGGCGGGCTTTTCTCCCGGTTTTTCTAATAAACTGGCCTGGGTTAAATACATACATATAGCCTTAATGGCTATATGTGATGTATTTATTTGCCTCTAAGGTACTCTATATTGCTGCCCAGGGCGCCCCCAGCAGCGCCCTGCACCCTCCGTGACCGAGATCCGTGAGCCGTGTAGCAACAATGGCGCACAGCTGCAGTGCTGTGCGCTACCTCTATGAAGACTGAAGTCTTCTGCCGCCTGTTTCCGGACCTCCGTTCTGCCGTTCTTCAGCGTCTGTAAGGGGGATCGGCGGCGCGGCTCCGGGACGAACCCCAGGCTGACCTGTGTTCCGACTCCCTCTGGAGCTCAGTGTCCAGTAGCCTAAGACTTCAATCCTCCTGCAGGCAGGTGAGTTGCAAGTCTCTCCCCTAAGTCCCTCGTTGCAGTGCTCCTGTCGCCAGCAGGAGACACTGATTAGAAACCTAAAAAAAAACTTTTCTAACTAGCTCTTTAAGAGAGCCACCTAGATTGCACCCTCTCGGACGGGCACAAAAACCTAACTGAGGCTTGGAGGAGGGTCATAGGGGGAGGAGCCAGTACACACCATGTGACCTAAAAGGCTTTTTAGATGTGCCCTGTCTCCTGCGGAGCCCGCTATTCCCCATGGTCCTGACGGAGTCCCCAGCATCCACTAGGACGTTAGAGAAATATATATTATATATATATATATATATATATATATATATATATATATATATATATATATATATATTACACACACATACATACAGTATATACAGGTTGAGTGTCCCTTATCCAAAATGCTTGGGACCAGAAGTATTTTGGATATCGGATTTTTCCGTATTTTGGAATAATTGCATACCATAATGAGATATCATGGCGATGGGACCTAAGTCTAAGCACAGAATGCATTTATGTTTTATATACACCTTATACACACAGCCTGAAGGTAATTTTAGCAAATATTTTAATAACTTTGTGCATTAAACAAAAGTGTGTGTACAGTCACACAATTCATTTATGTTTCATATACACCTTATACACAGCCTGAAGGTCATTTAATACAATACTTTTAATAACTTTGTGTATTAAACAAAGTTTGTGTATATTGAGCCATAAGAAAACAAAGGTTTCACTATCTCAGTCAAAAAATTCTGTATTTCGGAAATATTTGGATAGAATATATATATATATATATATATATATATATATATATATATATATATATATATATATATATATATACATATACACATACATATATATATATATATATATATATATATATATATATATATATACATATACATATATACATATACATACATACATACAGGTTGAGTATCCCATATCCAAATATTCCAAAATACGGAATATTCCGAAATACGGACTTTTTTGAGTGAGAGTGAGATAGTGAAACCTTTGTTTTTTGATGGCTCAATGTACACAAACTTTGTTTAATTCACAAAGTTATTAAAAATATTGTATTAAATGACCTTTAGGCTGTGTGTATAAGGTGTATATGAAACATAAATGAATTGTGTGAATGTAGACACACTTTGTTTAATGCACAAAGTTATAAAAAAATATTGGCTAAAATGACCTTCAGGCTGTGTGTATAAGGTGTATATGAAACATAAATGTATTCTGTGCTTAGATTTAGGTTCCATCACCATGATATCTCATTATGGTATGCAATTATTCCAAAATACGGAAAAATCCCATATCCAAAATACCTCTGGTCCCAAGCATTTTGGATAAGGGATACTCAACCTGTATATATATATATACATATACACATACACACACACATACACCCCTTTACGAAAAATTATAACGAATTCCACCTAAAAAAAGGTAAATCGGGTACGCACATTGTCATTGTATGAAGAGGTGTGAATGAAAACACTTGGTGGTGACCACAATAAATATATGAGAATGTACTGTATCATGATATACATTTTTATATTCATTAACATTCATTGGACATCACGAGAATCTGTGATGTCTCTACAGAAGAATCATCCTGTGTAATCTTAATTGTTCTAAACCTGTATCAGCTGCTCCTTAGTAATTTATCGGCTGTGTCAGGTGACTAGTATGCCTTTAAAAGCCACTAGATATGTGGCAGGCATACATTAAACCTAGTGGGCATATTTGCAGTTATATTATATGTGATACAGTTGCCAGGTTTTAATTCTTTAGGCTTTGTGATAGTGTAGGACCTGCATGAAGGTGGGGTACCTTGAAAATCGGTATGCAGGCTTCCGTGAATTGGCCAATCCACCAACTAAACCCCCATCATTTATTTATTGATGTTGTGAGGACAAGTGAGCTTGCTATGGTGAGTGCTGAATTCTCTATTTTGTATGTATTTGGGTAGGTGGCCATGGGCTGCATGCACCCCACCCTATGAGTGGTGAGTGCAGACACTGCACCCCGCTTCTGGGGTGGCGAGTGCTGTGGTTTTCTATATTTGTTTGTATATTTTGGGGTTAATCTTTGGTTAACTCTTATTAACCATGGTCACAGGCCTTTTCAAGCACCCCTGTGTAATCTTAATTGTTCTAAACCTGTATCAGCTGCTCCTTAGTAATTTATCGGCTGTGTCAGGTGACTAGTATGCCTTTAAAAGCCACTAGATATGTGGCAGGCATACATTAAACCTAGTGGGCATATTTGCAGTTATATTATATGTGATACAGTTGCCAGGTTTTAATTCTTTAGGCTTTGTGATAGTGTAGGACCTGCATGAAGGTGGGGTACCTTGAAAATCGGTATGCAGGCTTCCGTGCATTGGCCAATCCACCAACTAAACCCCCATCATTTATTTATTGATGTTGTGAGGACAAGTGAGCGTGCTATGGTGAGTGCTGAATTCTCTATTTTGTATGTATTTGGGTAGGTGGCCATGGGCTGCATGCACCCCACCCTATGAGTGGTGAGTGCAGACACTGCACCCCGCTTCTGGGGTGGCGAGTGCTGTGGTTTTCTATATTTGTTTGTATATTTTGGGGTTAATCTTTGGTTAACTCTTATTAACCATGGTCACAGGCCTTTTCATGCACCCCTGTGTAATCTTAATTGTTCTAAACCTGTATCAGCTGCTCCTTAGTAATTTATCGGCTGTGTCAGGTGACTAGTATGCCTTTAAAAGCCACTAGATATGTGGCAGGCATACATTAAACCTAGTGGGCATATTTGCAGTTATATTATATGTGATACAGTTGCCAGGTTTTAATTCTTTAGGCTTTGTGATAGTGTAGGACCTGCATGAAGGTGGGGTACCTTGAAAATCGGTATGCAGGCTTCCGTGCATTGGCCAATCCACCAACTAAACCCCCATCATTTATTTATTGATGTTGTGAGGACAAGTGAGCTTGCTATGGTGAGTGCTGAATTCTCTATTTTGTATGTATTTGGGTAGGTGGCCATGGGCTGCATGCACCCCACCCTATGAGTGGTGAGTGCAGACACTGCACCCCGCTTCTGGGGTGGCGAGTGCTGTGGTTTTCTATATTTGTTTGTATATTTTGGGGTTAATCTTTGGTTAACTCTTATTAACCATGGTCACAGGCCTTTTCAAGCACCCCTGTGTAATCTTAATTGTTCTAAACCTGTATCAGCTGCTCCTTAGTAATTTATCGGCTGTGTCAGGTGACTAGTATGCCTTTAAAAGCCACTAGATATGTGGCAGGCATACATTAAACCTAGTGGGCATATTTGCAGTTATATTATATGTGATACAGTTGCCAGGTTTTAATTCTTTAGGCTTTGTGATAGTGTAGGACCTGCATGAAGGTGGGGTACCTTGAAAATCGGTATGCAGGCTTCCGTGCATTGGCCAATCCACCAACTAAACCCCCATCATTTATTTATTGATGTTGTGAGGACAAGTGAGCGTGCTATGGTGAGTGCTGAATTCTCTATTTTGTATGTATTTGGGTAGGTGGCCATGGGCTGCATGCACCCCACCCTATGAGTGGTGAGTGCAGACACTGCACCCCGCTTCTGGGGTGGCGAGTGCTGTGGTTTTCTATATTTGTTTGTATATTTTGGGGTTAATCTTTGGTTAACTCTTATTAACCATGGTCACAGGCCTTTTCATGCACCCCTGTGTAATCTTAATTGTTCTAAACCTGTATCAGCTGCTCCTTAGTAATTTATCGGCTGTGTCAGGTGACTAGTATGCCTTTAAAAGCCACTAGATATGTGGCAGGCATACATTAAACCTAGTGGGCATATTTGCAGTTATATTATATGTGATACAGTTGCCAGGTTTTAATTCTTTAGGCTTTGTGATAGTGTAGGACCTGCATGAAGGTGGGGTACCTTGAAAATCGGTATGCAGGCTTCCGTGCATTGGCCAATCCACCAACTAAACCCCCATCATTTATTTATTGATGTTGTGAGGACAAGTGAGCGTGCTATGGTGAGTGCTGAATTCTCTATTTTGTATGTATTTGGGTAGGTGGCCATGGGCTGCATGCACCCCACCCTATGAGTGGTGAGTGCAGACACTGCACCCCGCTTCTGGGGTGGCGAGTGCTGTGGTTTTCTATATTTGTTTGTATATTTTGGGGTTAATCTTTGGTTAACTCTTATTAACCATGGTCACAGGCCTTTTCATGCACCCCTGTGTAATCTTAATTGTTCTAAACCTGTATCAGCTGCTCCTTAGTAATTTATCGGCTGTGTCAGGTGACTAGTATGCCTTTAAAAGCCACTAGATATGTGGCAGGCATACATTAAACCTAGTGGGCATATTTGCAGTTATATTATATGTGATACAGTTGCCAGGTTTTAATTCTTTAGGCTTTGTGATAGTGTAGGACCTGCATGAAGGTGGGGTACCTTGAAAATCGGTATGCAGGCTTCCGTGCATTGGCCAATCCACCAACTAAACCCCCATCATTTATTTATTGATGTTGTGAGGACAAGTGAGCTTGCTATGGTGAGTGCTGAATTCTCTATTTTGTATGTATTTGGGTAGGTGGCCATGGGCTGCATGCACCCCACCCTATGAGTGGTGAGTGCAGACACTGCACCCCGCTTCTGGGGTGGCGAGTGCTGTGGTTTTCTATATTTGTTTGTATATATATATATATATATACATATATATATATATATATATATATATATATATATATACATATACATATACATATACACACACACATACACCCCTTTACGAAAAATTATAACGAATTCCACCTAAAAAAAGGTAAATCGGGTACGCACATTGTCATTGTATGAAGAGGTGTGAATGAAAACACTTGGTGGTGACCACAATAAATATATGAGAATGTACTGTATCATGATATACATTTTTATATTCATTAACATTCATTGGACATCACGAGAATCTGTGATGTCTCTACAGAAGAATCATTTCACACGACTGGGTATGACATGGACAATAAGTATATTTGAACTTATCTTTACCGTTGAAAATTGATTGGGATGGCAATGAGCGCTGATACTTGGCAAACCGTTTTTGCATATCATTTGTTTAAGGGTTAAGTGCATCTTTTCTTCTCCAGGTGGCCGAGTAGGTGTTTTTGCGCCTTGGAAACTGAAATGGTTTGTTTACAACATTGCTGTGTGACTGGTTCATGTAGCCTGCCAAGAAGCCCTGCAATCTGGCTAAACCAATTATGCAATAGGTTGCACTTATTCTTGCCTATATCCCAAAATAATTATGCTTGCGAGCAGGGCTTTCTTACCACTTTGTCTGTTGCTACCCAGTCTTGTTTGATTATGGTTTTATTACTATTGTGTTCCCAATAATAAAATGCAATAGCATATGCTAACCTAAGTAATAAGTAAATGTTATTAAATAAATGTTATTGTCATAATCTTTTAATATCTGAATTGACTTACTTAAAATGGTTTCCAGCAAGTCACTGAGTAAGCAAACGTGATAACTGTATTTTGATGTAGACAATCAGAGCTATGCTTTCTGTCAACTGAAATTCCTCATTTACTCTGACATACCATATAGTCAAAGAAAATCAAAAACCAATCCCTTTTTTAATTTTTAATTACCCACTTAAGAGTTGCAATGCTTGTACTAACTTGGTTAAATTCGGTCAATTCAATTTAACTATAACGTTTAAGGAAATTACTTTGTTAAGTTTGTAACCTCTGCAATTAATACTTTATTCATTAGACACTCTGTAGGCGATTCAATTGTTTTGCACGCCCGATCTCCCACCTAAAGTGATGGGAGATCGGGAGTTGCAATTAAAATGTTTTTTTTTTAAATAATGTTTTTATTTGAAAAGAAAACAATGCGGCAAGTAAGGCAAAACAGGGTACAAACAATAATGTAACAATCCGGAAGTGGAATCAAAGTGCCATATTCAGGAGGCACATCAATATGAAGTCTTAAAGTATTATACAGGTTGAGTATCCCATATCCAAAATATTCCGAAATACGGATTTTTTGAGTAAAATAGTGAAACGTTTGTTTTCTAATGGCTCAATGTGCATAAACTTTGTTTAATACACAAAGTTGTTAAAAATATTGTATTAAATGACTTCCAGGCTGTGTGCATAAGGTGTATATGAAACACAAATTAATTGTGTGAATGTATACACACTTTGTTTAATGCACAAAGTTATTAAAAATACTGGCTATAACCACCTTCAGGCTGTGTGTATAAGGTGTATATGAAACAAATGCATTCTGTGCTTAGACTTAGGTCCCATCACCATATCATCTCATTATGGTATGCAAGGATTCCAAATTACGGAAAAATCCGATATCCAAAATACTTCTGGTGACAAGCATTTTGGATAAGGGATACTCAACCTGTATATACACAAGAGACAAGCATAGTAAATAAACCTAGCAGAAGCAAAGTTAAATTAAAAAGGGGGTATACCCTTGTCCAGGACTTCCAAATTATACCAAAAGGTCGGTCTAACAGCTTTCCGTACCAACTCTATAGATGAGGATGGCAAAGTAAGTATGGTAGCCAAATATCAAAATGTCTGGGCTTTAGATTCCACGTCTAGGAAACACTCAGACCAATCCATCTGGTATAAATATAAAAGGCGAGGAGTCATAAGGGAGAAAGAAACTGTTCCAGACGTAATCCATTGTAATAGAATTTTTTTTTTTTTTATACAGCAGCCACCATTGCTAGTAAGAAGACGGTTACCCTTAGAGATAGAAACAGCAGTAGAAGAAGTATATTGGTCCCATAAAGCCCAGGCCACGTGAATCGTAAAAGAAATGTGTAATTAGTCATTAATGTATGATTGCACATTATTCCAAAACGAGATTGTACAAAGTCACACGACCACATGCAATGGATTATATCCACTTCAGGCGCAGAGCATTTAAAGCAGTTGAGATTAACTGAAGTACCAGTCAAAAAGCGAAGTCTGGGGGTGTAGTACGCCCTGTGAAGCAGTTTATAATTCATCTCTGCATAAGAAGCAGAAACCAGTTGTTTGTTCAGTGAGGTGCAGGATGCAATAATAGTTTTCAAGGGGATATCAGGAAATGTAACGGACCATTTGGCCATACCAGTAGTAAGGTTAGAAATATCTATAGGTCTCCTAGTGTGACTATAAATAAGAGATGTGGGAGAGGGGGAACCAGGTCTATTCCGTACTATAGAATCCAATACATTGGACTTATCGGCAACAGTCAATTGGGATAATAATTTAGTAATGTAGCTACAAATTTGGAAATATACAAACAACGGGAAGCATAAGCCAGGGAAACGTTCTTTGAGAAGGGATAGGGTGGAGTATGGAAGAGCAGTCCTTATCCAAAAATTTCCTTTTTTTTTTTTTAACGTACCCAAATAGACAGGAGTTAGCCACAAATAATGGCTAATACTGTCAAACTTCTGTTTGGGCACCTAAACCACGGACTTTGCACATATCCTCTGGCACCTCAGGAGGGGGGATAGGTTTAGGCTGTGTGCGAGGGTTAGGACTAGGCTGTGGCGGTGAGGGTCAGGCACCACCAAGGAGGATTAGGGGTAGCATACTTATCAAGTAGGTGTCGGGATGCTACTGTCTGTATTCTGACTGCCAGCATCCCGATACCATCCCATTTTAAACATGTTATTTCTTCCCATTTTTGTGTGGAGAGTGAGTCACATTGCACCTACTTATACACAACTTGTATAAATCAGACTTGAGTAACAAGTTCACTGGTTGCTGAAGTACATAAGGCACAGTTTACATCAAACATGTAGAGAAATATGCTTTGTTAAATTAGTCAGCAAAGTCACGTTGAGAGGTATTAGAAAGAAAACAAGTCAGTCCTGAGAAACAAGTGTGACGTGGCAGGAAGAAAATAAAATGCCATGAACAGAAAAAAAGGTTAACTAAAGTATTTCCTAAATTTCACAAAAGGTGAAAAAATAAGATTTTAAACCTACCGGTAAATCTTTTTCTCCTAGTCCGTAGAGGATGCTGGGGACTCCGTAAGTACCATGGGGTATAGACGGCCTCCGCAGGAGACATGGGCACTCTAAAGACTTTAGAATGGGTGTGCACTGGCTCCTCCCTCTATGCCCCTCCTCCAGACCTCAGTTAGAGAAACTGTGCCCAGAGGAGACGGACAGTACGAGGAAAGGATTTTTGTTAATCTAAGGGCAAGATTCATACCAGCCCACACCATCCACACCGTATAACATGGAATATACGCAACCAGTTAACAGTATGAACAAAACAGCATCAGCCAAAGACGGATCTTAACTGTAACATAACCCTTATGTAAGCAACAACTATATACAAGCCTTGCAGAAATATGTCCGCACTGGGACAAGCGCAGAGCATCCTCTACGGACTAGGAGAAAAAGATTTACCGGTAGGTTTAAAATCTTATTTTCTCTTACGTCCTAGAGGATGCTGGGGACTCCGTAAGGACCATGGGGATTATACCAAAGCTCCAAACCGGACGGGAGAGTGCGGATGACTCTGCAGCAACGATTGAGCAAACATGAGGTCCTCATCAGCCAGGGTATCAAACTTGTAGAATTTTGCAAAGGTGTTTGAACCCGACCAAGTAGCTGCTCAGCAAAGCTGTAACGCCGAGACGCCTCGGGCAGCCGCCCAAGAAGAGCCCACCTTCCTAGTGGAATGGGCTTTTACCAAATTTGGTAACGGCAATCCAGCCGTAGAATGAGCCTGCTGAATCATGTAAGATCCAGCGAGCAATAGTCTGCTTAGAAGCAGGAGCGCCAACCTTGTTGGCTGCATACAGGACAAACAGTGCCTGTTTTCCTAATCAGAGCCGTCCTGACTCCGTAAATGTTTAAGGCCCTGACTACATCCAGGGACTTGCAATCCTCAATAGGTTGGTTGAAATGAAACGATGAAACTACCTTAGCAAAAATTGGGGACGTGTCCTCAACTCTGGTCTATCCACATGGAAAATCAGATAGGGGCTTTTGTGAGACAAAGCCGCCAATTCGGACACCCGCCTTGCAGATGCCAAAGCCAACAACATGACCACCTTCCAAGTGAGAAATTTTAATTCAACTGTTTGAAGAGGCTCAAACCAGTGAGATTTTAGGAACTGTAACACCACATTAAGGTCCCAAGGTGCCACTGGGGGCACAAAAGGAGGCTGGATGTGCAGCACTCCCTTTGCAAAAGTCTGGACTTCTGGGAGAGAAGCCAATTCCTTCTGAAAGAATATAGATAGGCTCCATTAAGGTACAGATTTCGGCCCTAACTTCAGGCCCATATCCACTCATGTCTGTAGAAAGTGGAGAAAACGGCCAAGTGGACATCTTCCGTAGGAGCATTCTTGGCTTCACACCAATAGACATACTTCCTCCAGATACGGTGATAATGTTTCGCCGTCACCTCCTTCCTAGTCTTTATCAGAGTAGGGATGACTTCCTCCGGAATACCTTTCCCAGCTAGGATTCGGTGTTCAACTGCCATGCCGTCAAACATAACCGTGGTAAGTCTTGGAATACGCAAAGCCCCTGCTGCAACAGGTCCTCCCTGAGAGGAAGAGGCCACGGATCTTCTGTGAGCATCTCTTGAAGATCTGAATACCAGGCCCTTCGAGGCCAATCTGGAACAATGAGTATTGTCCGAACTCTTTTTCGTCTTATGATTCTCAATATTTTTGAGATGAGAGGAAGAGGAGGGAACACATAGACCGACTGAAACACCCACGGTGTCACCAGGGCGTCTACCGCTACTGCCTGAGGGTCCCTTGACCTGGCACAATACCTCCGAATCTTCTTGTTGAGGCGTGACGCCATCATATCTATTTGAGGAAGTCCCCAAAGACTTGTTATCTCTGCAAAAACTTCTTGATGAAGTGCCCACTCTCCTGGATGGAGATCGTGTCTGCTGAGGAAATCTGCTTCCCAGTTGTCCACTCCCGGAATGAAGACTGCTGACAGAGAACTTACGTGATTTTCCGCCCAGCGAAGAATCCTGGTGGCTTCCGCCATTGCCACTCTGCTCCTTGTCCCGCCTTGGCGGTTTACATGAGCCACGGCTGTGACGTTGTCTGATTGAATCAGAACCTGTAGGTCGCGAAGAAGATTCTCCGCTTGTCGTACGTAGGCCGTTGTATATGGCCCTTAATTCTAGAATGTTGATGTGTAGACAAGCCTCCTGGCTCGACCATAGTCCCTGAAAATTTCTTCCTTGTGTGACTGCTCCCCATCCTCGGAGGCTCGCGTCCGTGGTCACCAGAACCCAGTCCTGAATGCCAAACCTGCGACCCTCTAGAAGGTGAGCACTCAGCAGCAACCACAGGAGAGACACCCTGGCCCTGGGGGACAGGCTTATTTTCTGACGAATTTGAAGATAGGACCCGGACCACTTGTCCAGAAGGTCCCCATTTAAACGTCCTCGCATGAAACCTGCCGAAGGGGATCGCCTCGTAGGTCGCCACCATTTTTCCCATTACTCGAGTGCATTGATGAACTGACACTCTGTACGGTTTTAACAGGTCTCTGACCATGTCCTGGAGTTCCTGGGCTTTTTCCATCGGGAGAAAAACCCTTTTTTGTTCTGTGTCGAGAATCATGCCTAAGAACGATAGCAGAGTCGTTGGAACCAACTGTGACTTTGGTAGATTTAGAATCCAGCCATGCTGCTGGAGCACTCTCAGGGTAGCGACACGCTTTTCAGCAATTGATCTCTCGATCTCGCTTTTATCAGGAGATCGTCCAAGTATGGGATAATTGTGACTCCCTGCCTGCGCAGGAGCACCATAATTTCCGCCATTACCTTGGTGAAAATCCTCGGGGCCGTGGAAAGCACAAACAGCAACGTCTGAAACTGGTAATGACAGCCCTGTACAGCGAATCTCAGGTACGCCTGATGAGGGGGATATATGGGTACATGAAGGTATGCATCCATTATGTCCAGCGACACCATAAAATCCCCCCCTTTCAGGCTGGAGATAACTGCCCGGAGCGATTCCATCTTGAATTTGAACTTTTGCAAGTACAGGTTTAGGGATTTTAGATTTAGAATGGGTCTGACCGAGCCATCCGGTTTCGGAACCACAAACAGGGTTGAATAGTACCCCTTCCCCTGTTGAACTAGGGGAACCTTGGCAATTACTTGTTGTTGACACAGCTTTTGAATTGCAGCTAAAACGATCTCCCTTTCTGGGGGAGAAGCTGGTAAAGCCGATTTGAAAAATCGGCGCGGAGGCACCTCTTCGAATTCCAGCTTGTAGCCCTGGGATACAATTTCCATCGCCCAAGGATCCACGTCTGACTGAACCCAGACGTGGCTGAAGAGTCGAAGACGTGCCCCCACCGGCGCGGACTCCCTCAGTGGAGCCCCAGCGTCATGCGGTGGATTTAGTAGAAGCCGGGGAGGACTTCTGCTCCTGGGAACTAGCCAAGGCAGGCATTCTTTTCCCTTTACCCTTACCTCTGGCGAGGAAGGAAGAGCCCCGACCTCTTCTGGATTTATGCGACCGAAAGGACTGCATCGGATATTGTGGTGTTTTCTTTTGCTGTGGGGGAACATAAGGCAAAAAAGTTGATTTACCCGCGGTAGCTGTGGAAACCAGGTCCGCGAGACCTTCCCCAAATAACACCTCATCTTTATAAGGCAAAACTTCCATATGCCTCTGAGTCGGCATCACCCGTCCATTGGCGGTTCCATAGGGTTCGCCTAGCAGAAATTGCCATGGCGTTGGCTCTTGAACCTAGTAGCCCAACGTCTCTCTGAGCGTCTCTCATATATAAGACTGTCTTTAATGTGACCCAAGGTCAATAAAATGGTATCCCTATCTAGGGTATCAATGTCAGCTGACAAGGTATCTGTCCAAGCTGCTACCGCACTACAAACCCAAGTCGATGCTATTGCCGGTCTGAGCAAAGCACCCGTATGTGAATAAATTGATTTTAAGGTAGTTTCCTGTCTGCAATCAGCAGGATCCTTGAGGGCCGCCATGTCTGGAGACGGTAGCGCCACCTTCTTGGACAAGCGCGTTAAAGCCTTGTCCACCCTGGGCGAGGATTCCCACCGTACCCTGTCCTGTGCAGGGAAAGGATACGCCATAAGAATCCTCTTGGGAATCTGCAGTTTTTTTGTCTGGAGTTTCCCAAGCTTTTTCAAATAACGCGTTCAGCTCATGAGATGGGGGAAAGGTTACCTTAGGTTTCTTTTCCTTAAACATGCATACCCTCGTGTCAGGGACAGAGGGGTCATCTGTGATATGTAAAACATCTTTTATTGCAATAATCATATAATGAATACTTTTGGCCACCCTTGGGTGTAACCTTGCATCATCGTCAGAATCCGTGTCGGTATCAGTGTCTGCTACTTGGGACAGGGGACGTTATCGAGACCCTGAAGGGCACTGTGACACAGTCAAAGCCATTGATTGACTCCCTGTTTTATCCCTGGACTCAGCTTTGTCCAATCTCTTATGTAATAAAGCCACATTTGCATTTAAAACATTCCACATATCTAACCAATCAGGTGTTGGCGTTGCCGACGGAGACACCACAATCATCTGCTCCACCTCCTCCTTAGATGAGCCTTCAGCTTCAGACATGCCAACACACACGTACCGACACTCCCACACACTCAGGGATATATCTATATGGAGACAGTCCCCCAATAAGGCCCTTTGGAGAGACAGAGAGAGAGTATGCCAGCACACACCCAGCGCCACCGGACACTGGAATAAAATCCCAGTTAGTACAGTGCTTTTATATAAATACACTCACTGCGCCAATGAAATGTGCCCCCCCCCCCTCTTTTTTGCCCTCTGTAACCTTGTTCAGCAGGGGAGAGTCCGGGGAGCCAGCTTCTCTGCAGTGTGCTGTGGAGAAAATGGTGCTGGTTAGTGCTGGAGGACCAAGCCCCGCCCCCTCACCGGCAGGCTTCGGTCCCGCTCAAATTATTTATAGTGGCGGGGGTTTATTAATATACTGCCTCCGCAGTATCTACTTTATATGCCAGTGTCCCTAGAGGTTTTTATTGCTGCCCAGGGCGCCCCCCCTGCGCCCTTACAGTGCCCGCTGTGTGTGTCTGTGTGGGAGCAATGGCGCTCAGCGTTACCGCTGCGTGTTACCTCAGTGAAGATCTGAAGTCTTCTGCCGCCTGTGAAGTCTTCTTTTCTTCTTAATACTCACCCAGCTTCTATCTTCCGGCTCTGTGAGGAGGAGGACGGCGGCGCGGCTCCAGGACGAACGGCGAGGGCGAGACCTGCGTTCCGACCCTCTGGAGCTAATGGTGTCCAGTAGCCTAAGAAGCAGAGCCTATCATTCAAGTAGGTCTGCTTCTCTCCCCTCAGTCCCACAATGCAGGGAGCCTGTTGCCAGCAGTGCTCCCTGAAAATAAAAAAACCTAACAAAAAGTTTTTTTTCAGAGAGCTCCCCTGCAGTGCACCCAGTCTCCTCTGGGCACAGGATCTAACTGAGGTCTGGAGGAGGGGCATAGAGGGAGGAGCCAGTGCACACCCATTCTAAAGTCTTTAGAGTGCCCATGTCTCCTACGGAGCCCGTCTATACCCCATGGTCCTTACGGAGTCCCCAGCATCCTTTAGGACGTAAGAGAAATATCTGTCAAACAAAGTGTTAAAGAATCATGTGGCACATTTATTACAGTAATGAAACTATGATAAGGACATGGCCTTCCTTTAATCAATATAAAGCTAATAATGCAACAAAAACACCAAGTGAGATGGATGTTAACCTTAATGAGAATTTAAA
Source organism: Pseudophryne corroboree (assembly GCF_028390025.1). Classification (NCBI taxonomy): domain Eukaryota; kingdom Metazoa; phylum Chordata; class Amphibia; order Anura; family Myobatrachidae; genus Pseudophryne; species Pseudophryne corroboree. The sequence continues at coordinate 416,802,756 of NC_086446.1, read as the reverse complement.
CTATGTATGGAACATCTGCACAGTCACACAAGGCTGATTTCATGAGCAGCTAACACCAGACTCAATACAAAGAAGATTCAGAAAGTGCTGTAAATAATGCAGCTTTCAGACATGCAGCAACCCGGGATTTCTGCACATGTGAAAGCATAATATTCGGGACTAAGACCCTTATCTCCCCCCCCCCCCCCCACTAAAATGCAAGCTCTTCCCTAAACAGCGAAGCGCTCGTATGTCTAGGGTAATCGTCTGCCTCCCCAGAGAACGCAACAGAGAAGCGTCTTATGCTGAATTAGGCCCTAAGTCCCGGGTCCACGAGCCTGCTCTCAATCCAGAATCATGGAGATGAGACCGAGGAATTTGCTGGCTTGCTACACCAAGCAAACTCCTGGGTCCCATGTCTGAAAGAGGTATAAGTAATGTAGGAGCAGATGTATTAAGCCTGGAGAAGGGATAAAAAAGTGATAAAGCGGTGATAAGGGGAAGATGATAACGCACCAGCCAATCAGCTCCAATATGTAAAGTGACAGTTATGAGCCGATTGGCTGGTGCATTATCACCTTTCAATTATCACCACTTTATCAATTATTTATGCCTTCTCCAGGCTTAATACATCTACCTCATAATGCCCTGAATAGATCAAGTAGATCACAGGTTCTCAAACTCTGGGGGTCATTCAGATCTGATCGCTGCTGTGCGTTTTTCACACAGCGGGCGATCAGGTCCTAACTGCGCATGCATATGCACCACAACGCGCATGCGTGTCGGACAACAAAAACTGGCATCGCCGGCCAGACATGGGATGGTGCGAAAAATCCACAGGCGTTCACAAGGTGATTGACAGGAAGAGGCCGTTTGTGGGTGGCAACTGAGCGTTTACAGGGAGTGTCTGGAAAACGCAGGTGTGCCCAAGCGTTTTCAGGGAGGGTGTCTGACGTCAGCTCCGGCAAAGATCAGCCTGTTCTTATCGCACTGAAGGAGTAAGTCCTAGGCTGCGCAGAGACTGCACGCACAGAATTTTGGCAGCTTGGCGTACACATAGCATCGCACACTTGCATGGCGAAAATATACTCCCACTGCAGGCGGTGATTATCTGAAAGCAGGACAGCAAAATACGCAGCCCAGCGATCAGATCTGAATGACCTCCATGGCTTGATGTGGAAGAACTTGACTGGCCCGCAGCTCGGCAAACACATACGATTGCACACTTGTGCAGCCAATTTACACTCACACTGAGTGCAGCAACTATCTGATTGCAGGACAGCAAAATTAGCAGCCCAGCGATCAGATCTCAATTACCCCCCGTCCTCAGGACCCCAAACAGTTCACGTTTTCCAGGTTTCCTCACAGAATCACCATTGAAATAATTATTTCTACCTGTAGATCTTTTAAAATGTGTCAAGTGAGTAATTAATACATGTGTGCCCCTGCTAGGTGATCTAAAAAATGTTTACTGTTTGGGGACCTGAGGGCCGAGTTTGAGAACCTGTAAGATAGATCTATGTAAAGCACCTTTGCCACAGTTGATTTCTGTGCCAAACTGTGTGAAACAGAACAAGTCTGGTGGCTGCGGCAAACTGGCGGTTAAGTCCTGGTGCAAAGTGACAAGACTAAACAATATTTAGCAAATATGCAACCATTTCGTGTTTTGAGAGACTGCAGGGCTGTACCTGTGGGAGTCTGACACAGCTGAGGAACGATGGGTACTGGCAGAGATAGCTCCTGGAAACAAAGGTGCTAAAGACATTAATGCGACCAGTGTAAGTGAAAAGAAAAAATATTAAATAAATGCTCAACATACTTAGAAATGTAATGTTAAATACTGCAGCATTAGATCCCATGCTGCACTGCAGTTGTAAATTAAAGCCTAGGCTGAAGTTTGAGCTGCTTAACATGTCTCCTGAGTTTAAATTAGTCCAGGGCAGGTTAAGAGATCTAATTTACAATCTGACATACTAGAGGGCTGCAAGTGGATAAAGCCCCGTACACACGGTGGAGGAGATGTGTGCTGGGCAATCTAGCACAGACCGCTCAGCACACATCTCTTCCCACCGCTCAGCGCGATGTGTGCTGAGTGAGGGGGGGGGGGGGACGCTCATTTCACCCAGCGATGAAGTGAGTGATCTCACTAGATTTGATATGCATGCCAAATCTAGAGCCGGCGATACAGACGTGCGGGACCGTGCATTGCTGTCGCCGGCACCCTACTCACGGAGAGATCCGTGCTTAATTTCTAAGCAATCTGGTCAGATTGCTTCAAGCGTTTGAACAATATCCTGCAAGTTATAAGAAATGATATCCTTGTCTGGCCATATTAAACCTCCCCACACCCGGATGGGACTATTTTCTGCTAAAATAAGAAAAGTACATATTATATGCAACGCATCAATGATAGAACCCGCATGGTATCATAGTTTCCATATTATACATGTAGATCCTACAAATTTAACGCCCATTGTGATGTAGTAATGGCACAACCTTATATCTATGTTCTATTGGTGCTCAATTCTATATAGCTAGGACAAGTATTTACTGGAGGTCCAGCCCTAACGTAGAGCTATAAGGACAAGTTAGGAAACTATTGCTGATTTATAGATGAACAGTGAGTGGGATATTCAATTAAACACACACTTTAACAATAGTGGAATCTAACCACTTAGTACCTGAAAGAGAGAAAAGAAGATTGTGCTCCTAGCCGCAGCTAATTAGAATATTACCTCCAGAGAAATTATGTCTACAGTGGCCAAGGAAATAAATTTGAGAGGGACTGACATGCATTGTTCCAGGTTGACGTGTGGCATATGGACTTTTGACCATTTGCTAACACATTGAATTAAGTACTCAATGCAGTTTATACATGACAGACTGTGCGTCAAGGTAGGCTTCTTAGATGTAGGTCTTAAGAGTTTTTATTTAGGCCAACTTTATGGTTTGATTTATTTAACCATCGTTAGCGCTTCAGAGACTGATCACATGTAAACAAAATGCATATTATCGGATATTGGTTAAGGACAACTGGCAGGGCTATCTTTTACAGATAACCAATTAACTGGCATAGTCAGATCACTTGCGACCACGCCACCCCACTGTGTGCCCCAGTTTTTGACAAGAGCCCGTCCATAATATAATATTTGAAAAAAAACACCCTTTTTAAACTATAATAAAACATTTAAAAAAAAACACCACACAACAATGTTAGGAACGGGTTTGAAGGGAAAAAAAAGTGTCCGTTAAGTGTTTAAAGGAAGAAGTGGAGCATAGCGTAACACATTATTACTTCTACTAATTTTATGTGTTGCAAAATATACATTATGGTAAGAACTAAGCGTTGATAATGGCATTTCTCCTACGTCCACAGGTTCCACATGATAACAATGGGATATGATGGAGTGACAGAGGATTGGCACCAAACGATCACAAGCTTTCAGTCCTCCCAGGATGCAACGGGCTCGTCCATATATCCCCGCCCACTGGCTCAGGAAAATCAGTTGTATTCCAAAGCATTTAGGCAGGAGCATCATGTAGAGCTCTAATCAGGCGAGAAGAACACACATGCACAACCTTCCGTACAAGAAGGAATATTTTTAGTGAGTAGAAAGAGCCTCAAATTAGGTGCGTCAGGGTGGGATCCCTGTGGAATTAGCAGAAATACCATTATCAACGGTAAGTTCTTACCATAACGTATATTTCTCCGGCAGGGTCCACAGGTTATCCACAGGATAACAATGGGATTTCCCAAAGCAATTTAGTGGTGGGGACGCTCCTGATTAGACAGGAAAACCTTTCTCCCGAATTCAGCGTCATGATAGGCAAAAGCATCCATGGAATAATGTCTAATGAATGCGTTAATAAATTTAAGTCCCAAGGAACTGTAGGAGGAATAGGAGGAACAAAGGGAGGTTGAATGCACAGCATTCCCTGAAAAAAAGTACGCACATCCTGTAAATTGGCAATTTTCTTTTGGAACCATACAGTCAATGCTGATACTTGTACGCTCAAGGAAGCCACCTTCAAACCTTTACCCATTCCTGCCTGAAGGAAATCTAAGACCCTAGAAATTTGGAACACTCTGGGTGCCGTGGCTAACCCCAAAAGGTAATGCCTGGAACTGAAAATGCTGCTGGAGGATAGCGAACGTGATATAGCATTGATGGGACAGTGCTATAGGAACATGTAGATAAGCATCATGAATATCCAGGAATACCATATAAGCCCTGGTTCCATGGCCAAAATTATGGAGCGTAACGTCTCCATGTGAAACAGAGGTACCCAAATGTATTTGTTCAGCATTTTGAGATTGAGAATTGGCCGAATGACCCATTTGGCTTCTGAACCAAAAATAGGTTGGAGTAAACCCCTGTCCCCGTTGTGCAGGGGGGTACTGGAATGATTACTCCTGACTGACGCAATTTCTGAACTGCTTCTTGCAAAGCCCTGGCCTTCGTCTCTACCAGAGATGGGCTGGTGCAGTAGAACCTTCGAGAAGGATGCTTCTTGAAGGGAAAAAACATAACCCAGAGAGAACACTTCTTGCACCCAGGCATCTGTTGAAGATTGCTGGCATATCTGTGCAAACTGAAGTCGTCCCCCTACCATGGGGTCCCCCAGGAGGAGGCCTGCACCATCAAACTGATGGATTATTCTCTGGTTTTGAGGCTGGCGTTCTGGTAGCCCATTGCTTTTTCGCCTTACCAAATTTATTGTATTTGGGCTGCTTACGATCACTTTTTCCTTTTACTTTTCCTTGTGACCCAAAGGGCCGAAAAGTGGGACACCTACGTTTGGGGTTATATGTGGAAGGAAATTTTACCTTTTTGGAGTCGGCTTCTGACTCCAGAATATCTGTCAATTCTTTACCAAACAGAATGCTTCCAGTAAAAAGGCAAAGATTCCAGAACCTTCTTAGATTCTGAATCAGCTTTCCATGTACGTAACCAAAGTGCTCTGCGAGCAGCCATTGTTGAAGTCAATGCCCTGGAGGTGATAGAGCCCACATCTAATGCTGCTTCTTTCAAGAATATTGCAGCCTGTTTTATGTGAGCTATATAAGATTCTTGCTCCCTTGGAGGTGCTGAAGACCGTCTTCCAGTACCTCTATCCAGGTAGCAACTGCTTTTGCCATCCAAGCTGAATCCATGGCTGGCCTTATGACTGCCCCAGATAGAGAAAAATAAGAATTTACTTACCGATAATTCTATTTCTCGTAGTCCGTAGTGGATGCTGGGAACTCCGTAAGGACCATGGGGAATAGCGGCTCCGCAGGAGACTGGGCACAAAAGTAAAGCTTTAGGACTACCTGGTGTGCACTGACTCCTCCCCCTATGACCCTCCTCCAAGCCTCAGTTAGGATACTGTGCCCGGACGAGCGTACACAATAAGGAAGGATTTTGAATCCCGGGTAAGACTCATACCAGCCACACCAATCACACCGTACAACCTGTGATCTGAACCCAGTTAACAGCATGATAACAGAGGAGCCTCTGAAAAGATGGCTCACAACAATAATAACCCGATTTTTGTAACAATAACTATGTACAAGTATTGCAGACAATCCGCACTTGGGATGGGCGCCCAGCATCCACTACGGACTACGAGAAATAGAATTATCGGTAAGTAAATTCTTATTTTCTCTGACGTCCTAGTGGATGCTGGGAACTCTGTAAGGACCATGGGGATTATACCAAAGCTCCCAAACGGGCGGGAGAGTGCGGATGACTCTGCAGCACCGAATGAGAGAACTCCAGGTCCTCCTCAGCCAGGGTATCAAATTTGTAGAATTTAGCAAACGTGTTTGCCCCTGACCAAGTAGCTGCTCGGCAAAGTTGTAAAGCCGAGACCCCTCGGGCAGCCGCCCAAGATGATCCCACCTTCCTTGTGGAATGGGCTTTTACAGATTTTGGCTGTGGCAGGCCTGCCACAGAATGTGCAAGCTGAATTGTACTACAAATCCAACGAGCAATAGTCTGCTTAGAAGCAGGAGCACCCAGCTTGTTGGGTGCATACAGGATAAACAGCGAGTCAGATTTTCTGACTCCAGCCGTCCTGGAAACATATTTTCAGGGCCCTGACTACGTCCAGCAACTTGGAGTCCTCCAAGTCCCTAGTAGCCGCAGGTACCACAATAGGCTGGTTCAAGTGAAACGCTGAAACCACCTTAGGGAGAAATTGAGGACGAGTCCTCAATTCTGCCCTGTCCGTATGAAAAATTAGGTAAGGGCTTTTATAGGATAAAGCCGCCAATTCTGAGACACGCCTGGCTGAAGCCAGGGCCAACAGCATTACCACTTTCCATGTGAGATATTTTAAGTCCACAGTGGTGAGTGGTTCAAACCAATGTGATTTTAGGAACCCCAAAACTACATTGAGATCCCAAGGTGCCACCGGAGGCACAAAAGGAGGCTGTATATGCAGTACCCCCTTGACAAACGTCTGAACTTCAGGAACTGAAGCCAGTTCTTTCTGGAAGAAAATCGACAGGGCCGAAATTTGAACCTTAATGGACCCTAACTTTAGGCCCATAGACAGTCCTGTTTGCAGGAAATGCAGGAAACGACCCAGTTGAAATTCCTCTGTAGGGGCCTTCCTGGCCTCGCACCACGCAACATATTTACGCCAAATACGGTGATAATGCTGTACGGTTACATCCTTCCTGGCTTTGATCAGGGTAGGGATGACTTCATCCGGAATGCCTTTTTCCTTCAGGATCCGGCGTTCAACCGCCATGCCGTCAAACGCAGCCGTGGTAAGTCTTGGAACAGACAGGGTCCCTGCTGGAGCAGGTCCTTTCTTAGAGGTAGAGGCCACGGGTCCTCTGTGAGCATCTCTTGAAGTTCCGGGTACCAAGTCCTTCTTGGCCAATCCAGAGCCACGAGTATAGTCCTTACTCCTCTCCTTCTTATGATTCTCAGTACCTTGGGAATGAGAGGCAGAGGAGGGAACACATACACTGACTGGTACACCCACGGTGTTACCAGAGCGTCCACAGCTATTGCCTGAGGGTCCCTTGACCTGGCGCAATACCTGTCTAGTTTTTTGTTGAGGCGGGACGCCATCATGTCCACCTTTGGTTTTTCCCAACGGTTCACAATCATGTGGAAGACTTCTGGGTGAAGTCCCCACTCTCCCGGGTGGAGGTCGTGTCTGCTGAGGAAGTCTGCTTCCCAGTTGTCCACTCCCGGAATGAACACTGCTTACAGTGCTATCACATGATTTTCCGCCCAGCGAAGAATCCTTGCAACTTCTGCCATTGCCCTCCTGCTTCTTGTACCGCCCTGTCTGTTTACGTGGGCGACTGCCGTGATGTTGTCTGACTGGATCAGCACCGGCTGACCTTGAAGCAGAGGTCTTGCTAGGCTTAGAGCATTGTAGATGGCCCTTAGCTCCAGGATATTTATGTGAAGTGATGTTTCCAGGCTTGACCACAAGCCCTGGAAATTTCTTCCCTGTGTGACTGCTCCCCAGCCTCTCAGGCTGGCATTCGTGGTCACCAGGACCCAGTCCTGAATGCCGAATCTGCGGCCCTCTAGAAGATGAGCACTCTGCAACCACCACAGGAGAGACACCCTTGTCCTTGGTGACAAGATTATCCGCTGATGCATCTGAAGATGCGACCCGGACCATTTGTCTAGCAGATCCCACTGGAAGGTTCTTGCGTGGAATCTGCCGAATGGGATTGCTTCGTAAGAAGCCACCATCTTTCCCAGGACCCTTGTGCATTGATGCACTGAGACTTGGCCTGGTTTTAGGAGATTTCTGACTAGTTCGGATAACTCCCTGGCTTTCTCCTCCTGGAGAAACACCTTTTTCTGGACTGTGTCCAGGATCATCCCTAGGAATAGAAGTCGTGTCGTCGGGATCAGCTGCGATTTTGGAATATTGAGAATCCAACCGTGCTGGCGCAGTACTATCTGAGATAGTGCTACTCCGACTTCCAACTGTTCCCTGGATCTTGCCCTTATCAGGAGATCGTCCAAGTAAGGGATAACTAAAACTCCCTTCCTTCGAAGGAGTATCATCATTTCGGCCATTACCTTGGTAAAGACCCGGGGTGCCGTGGACAATCCAAACGGCAGCGTCTGAAACAGTGACAGTTCTGTACCACAAACCTGAGGTACCCTTGGTGAGAAGGGTAAATTGGGACATGTAGGTAAGCATCTTTGATGTCCAGAGACACCATATAGTCCCCTTCTTCCAGGTTTGCAATCACTGCCCTGAGTGACTCCATCTTGAATTTGAACCTTTGTATGTAAGTGTTCAAGGATTTTAGGTTTAAAATTGGTCTCACCGAGCCGTCCGGCTTCGGTACCACAAATAGTGTGGAATAGTACCCCTTTCCCTGTTGTAGGAGGGGTACCTTGATTATCACCTGCTGGGAATATAGCTTGTGAATGGCTTCCAATACTGCCTCCCTGTCTGAGGGAGACGTCGGTAAAGCAGACTTTAGAAAACGGCGAGGGGGAGACGTCTCGAATTCCAATTTGTACCCCTGAGATACCACCTGAAGGATCCAGGGGTCCACTTGCGAGTGGGCCCACTGCGCACTGAACTTCTTGAGACGGGCCCCCACCGTGCCTGAGTCCGCTTGTAAAGCCCCAGCGTCATGCCGAGGACTTTGCGGAGGCGGGAGAGGGCTTTTGTTCCTGGGAACTGGCTGTTTGTTGCAGCCTTTTTCCTCTCCCTCTGCCACGGGGCAGAAATGAGGCGCCTTTTGCCCGCTTGCCCTTATGGGGCCGAAAGGACTGCGCCTGATAATATGGCGTCTTCTTAGGTTGAGAAGCTACCTGGGGTAAAAATTTGGATTTTCTAGCAGTTGCCGTGGCTACCAGGTCTGATAGACCTACCCCAAATAACTCCTCCCCCTTATAAGGCAATACTTCCATGTGCCTTTTAGAATCCGCATCACCTGACCACTGCCGCGTCCATAAACCTCTTCTTGCAGAAATGGACAGCGCGCTAACTCTTGATGCCAGTCGGCAAATATCCCTCTGTGCATCACGCATATATAGAAATGCATCCTTCAAATGCTCTATAGTCAGTAATATACTGTCCCTATCTAGGGTATCAATATTTTCAGTCAGGGAATCCGACCACGCCAGGCCCGCACTGCACATCCAGGCTGAGGCGATTGCTGGTCGCAGTATAACACCCATGTGTGTATATACATTTTAGGATATTCTCCAGCTTTCTATCGGCAGGTTCCTTTAGGGCGGCCGTATCAGGAGAGGGTAGTGCTACCTGTTTAGACAAGCGTGTGAGCGCTTTATCCACCCTAGGGGGTGTTTCCCAACGTGCCCTATCCTCTGGCGGGAAAGGGTACGATGCCAATAACCTTTTAGGAATTATCAGTTTTTTATCGGGGGAAACCCACGCCTCATCACACACTTCATTTAATTCCTCGGATACAGGAAAAACTACAGGCAGTTTTTTCTCACCAAACATAATACCCTTTTTAGTGGTACTTGTATTATCAGAGATATGCAATACATTTTTCATTGCTTCAATCATGTAACGTGTGGCCCTAGTGGAAGTCACGTTTGTCTCCTCATCATCGACACTGGAGTCAGTATCCGTGTCTGTGTCTGCCATTTGAGGTAACGGGCGTTTTAAAGCCCCTGATGGCGTTTGAGACCCCTGGACAGGCACAAACTGAGTAGCCGGCTGTCTCATGTCGTCAACTGTCTGTCGTAAAGAGCTGACACTGTCACGCAATTCCTTCCATAAGCTCATCCACTCAGGTGTCGACTCCCTAGGGGGTGACAACTCTATAATAGGCAATTGCTCCGCCTCCATCTCATTTTCCTCCTCAAACATGTCGACACAATCGTACCGACACACCGCACACACACAGGGAATGCTCTGATAGAGGACAGGACCCCACTAGCCCTTTGGGGAGACAGAGGGAGAGTATGCCAGCACACACCAGAGCGCTATATATAGACAGGAATACCACTATAAAATGTGCTTTTCCCTTTATAGCTGCTGTTAGTATCAAAACTGCGCCAAATTAGTGCCCCCCTCTCTTTTTTACCCTTTTCTGTAGTGCAGGACTGCAGGGGAGAGTCAGGGAGACGTCCTTCCAGCGGAGCTGTGATGGAAAATGGCGCCCGTGTGCTGAGGAGATAGGCTCCGCCCCCTTCTCGGCGGCCTTTTCTCCCGCTTTTTGGTGAGTTCTGGCAGGGGTTAAAATACATCCATATAGCCCTGGGGGTTATATGTGGTGTATTTATGCCAGCCAAGGTGTTTACATTGCTGCTCAGGGCGCCCCCCCCTAGCGCCCTGCACCCTCAGTGACCGAAGTGTGAAGTGTGCCTGAGTAACAATGGCGCACAGCTGCAGTGCTGTGCGCTACCTTGTTGAAGACTGATGTCTTCTGCCGCCGATTTTTCCGGACCTCTTCCTGCTTCTGGCTCTGTAAGGGGGCCGGCGGCGCGGCTCTGGGACCGAGCTCCGAGGCTGGGCCTGTGTTCGGTCCCTCTGGAGCTAATGGTGTCCAGTAGCCTAAGAAGCCCAAGCTGGCTGCAAGCAGGCAGGTTCGCTTCTTCTCCCCTTAGTCCCTCGATGCAGTGAGCCTGTTGCCAGCAGGTCTCACTGAAAATAAAAAACCTAAAACTAAACTTTCACTAAGAAGCTCAGGAGAGCCCCTAGTGTGCACCCTTCTCGGCCGGGCACAAAAATCTAACTGAGGCTTGGAGGAGGGTCATAGGGGGAGGAGTCAGTGCACACCAGGTAGTCCTAAAGCTTTACTTTTGTGCCCAGTCTCCTGCGGAGCCGCTATTCCCCATGGTCCTTACGGAGTTCCCAGCATCCACTAGGACGTCAGAGAAATATGGTTTTCAGAAATCCATCCACTCTCCTATCCGTGACATCATCCAATGACGTTGATGGCAAAGGCAATATAGATTTTCGCACTAATCGAATGACATGCGTATCTACTTTGGGAGCCATTTCCAATCTGGAAAAGGATGATTGGAATCCCATTTTTTGGGAATTCTATATTTTTTTTACTGGGTGTAGCCCAAAGGTGGGTACACTAATAGATATATCTGCAGATCAATTGATCTGCAGATATATCTATGGACGGATCGAGCAGTGTGTTCAGCATACACACTGCCCGATCCGTCGGGGACTGACGTCATGAACTGGGCAGGCGTGTACACACGCCCGCCCAGTTTAGCTGTCAATCACCGCCGGCCGCCGCAGCATGTGTACGGGCGGTCGGCCGACCGCCCCGTACACACACAGCGACGCGCCAATATATCGGTAGATATATTGGCCGTCGGCTGTGCTGCGCGACAGACGCGATACGTCTGTGAACGGCGGAGTTCACAGACGTATCGGCCGTACACAATGGCCGACAGACCCGCGATATAACGGCCGTTCAAGAGAACGGCCGATATATCGACCAGTGTGTACGGGGTACAAGCCTCTTCCATGATTTCCGTAAGCTGGTCTGACCCTGGAAACTCAGTCTTACCTGCTTTGGGCCGTTTAAATACAGGTCACTGCCTTGGTTTTTAACACAGGCTCTGCTGAATCCTCTAAGGATAGAATGGCCTTTATTTCTCCAATTAGCTCAGCTATATCCACTGAGCTGCGACCTTCTACTTATTCTTCGTATGCCGAAGTAGAGTATATAGCGCTTTCATCGTCTGATGAATCATCCTGTGTAGCCTGTGAAGTTGACGGTTTACTTGCACTTGGTTTATCAGCTTGTCTTTTAGGAGAAGCTGGTGAGGGAAATGATATACCATAAGTAGGGAGCTGCATGTATGGGTTATTAGTGTACCCCATTCCTGGTAGCGAAGCTGTAGGAATTACCCGTTCAGCTATACTGGACAAGGTCTGTGCAAACATCGCCCAAGGTGGATCTATCTGTACCTAACGTTGAACAGGGATCTGCCTTGTAATCTGCTGAAACGCAAAACAATTTGCACATAAACCATCCTGTACCAGATCCTGAGAGGATAATACAGTTTTGCAAGACAAACATGATATGAGTGTTGGTGTTACTGTGAGTGTACCCTCGTCACCTTTGCCGCTCTTAGACATGTACTACACAATTTGTGACTGTAATCACTAACTTTCTAAGGTGATATCAATCTGACCCTACCCATGCACCAGCACTGAGGACCAGAAGAAACAACTGACAAACATATATTAAAGTCAGCAATCACACTAGCAGTCAGTCACGTTATATATTAGTCATATGAGCACATAATCAATTAAAAACACATTTTAAAGTATGCAGGAGTACATATTACTGAATTCTGTTTTATACAGATCTTAAAGTATTCAGACGCAATGCGAAGAAAACCACAGTAATGCACATAGACTCATATGCAATAGGCACTTAAATTTAACTATTCATACTGACCAAAGTAGATAGAAATTTAGTGCTGTATAAACCGTACTCAGTAGCGTGGGATACAGGGAGACTCACCTCACTTCCAAGATCGATCAATACGTTAGCGAACGCTGAGTGGATCCAGACGCTACTAGTGTACACTGCCGCTCCGGGAACTCTTAAGTGGACACAGACGCACTGTGCATACAGACGCACCGGTCATACAGACGCCTGTACTGCGACCGGGTCTCCTCGCAGTAGCGTCTGAGACGGAAGTGAGGCAATAGTTCATGGCGGGAAACTCACGGAAACTGGTCATGAACTGGGGGGGAGGGGCGACCAGGAATGCGCCTAACTCCCCACCGCTGACATCAACCCTAGGAATCGCAGCCTCATACTAACCCTGGTGCCTTATGATCCCTAAAGCCCGTGGTGGCGGCGCGTCAGCTACTGTTTGGTAGTCTCCTCCCAATACAGTGCGGCTGTGTCCATATTCCCTGACTACATGGAACCGATGCATTACCTTCTCCCCATGCTCCGGCCACAGCTTGGTAACGTCTGCTGGACCTGCTAGTATATCCGACACAGACGCCCATTGTTATCCTGTGGATAACCTGTGGACCCTGCTGGAGAAATACTTAGTTAACATTTTAATTGATTCACAATGCAGCTGTTTCCGTAGAAAAACATTTCACTAATAAGGTTTTGTCTTTACAGTCTTTGCCGTCTTTCCCAACATCAGGATGTCAGTAAGGTATGGGCACAACTTGACACCCAGCTTCCTTAATTGCGTTACTAGTATCTTTGTTAAGAATCTTGGAAAATCTTGCCAAGCCAAAAAGGCAGACAATTGAAATTAAAGTGTTGTCCTCGTAAACAATATCCGAGACTGTCTGTTTATGAAAGTGTCCTGATCTAGGACTGTAAAAAACGCTCTTCACTGGCAGATGTTAGGATAACCGGGCTGATTCAGAGGTGGACACTATTTGTATTGTTGCTGCGTGTTTGGACACAGCAGCAATGCAAAAATATGCTAATGCCGCAGTAGGTGTCCGAAGAAAGGGGGAAAAAAAAAAAAAAAAAAACCAACGCCTGCTGCCGACATTGCAGATCCAAAGACACTTCGTGGGACACCATCAGTCTCGGGCCTACTCAGAATAGGTAACAGTTCTCCTCTGCCAGGTCCAGAAAATTTGCGTTGGGGCAAGCGATCCTTCAGCCTAAGATATGTGCAGTACAGATCCTGCGCATGCACCAATTGGTAAACAGCGGAATTGTGCATAAACCATCGCGTTTATGTACAACTTTTGAATACACAAAACGGATTCTTGTGCTGCTCCGGAAAACAGTCAGTGAGGTGGGCTGCCGTTAATATTTTATCCTTAAGGGTTTCCTAGAACTTGATACTGAAATCCAATATTTCTTTGGGTGTTCCTGAAACCCTTCATGTGAAAGTTAATAGGATCTTTTTCAGGAAAGTGAGTGGAGATATGTAAAATTATATATGAATGTGTAGGTGTGGCTACATACATAAATACACTGCTCAAAAAAATAAGATTTAAACCTACCGGTAAAGCTTTTTCTCCTAGTCCATAGAGGATGCTGGGGACTCCGTAAGGACCATGGGGTATAGACAGGCTCCGCAGGAGACATGGGCACTATAAAGAACTTTAGAATGGGTGTGCACTGGCTCCTCCCTCTATGCTCCTCCTCCAGACCTCAGTTAGAGAAACTGTGCCCAGAGAAGACAGACAGTACGAGGAAAGGATTTTGTTAATCTAAGGGCAAGATTCATACCAGCCCACACCATCCACACCGTATAACCTGGTATATATGAACCAGTCAACAGTATGAAATAAACCACATCAGTCAAAGACCGATCAAAACTGTAACATAACCCTTATGCAAGCAATAACTATATACAAGTCTTGCAGAATGTTGTCTGCACTGGGACGGGCGCCCAGCATCCTCTACGGACTAGGAGAAAAAGATTTACCGGTAGGTTTAAAATCTTATTTTCTCTTACGTCCTAGAGGATGCGGGGGACTCCGTAAGGACCATGGGGATTATACCAAAGCTCCAAAACGGGCGGGAGAGTGCGGATGACTCTGCAGCACTGATTGAGCAAACATGAGGTCCTCCTCAGCCAAGGTATCAAACTTGTAGAATTTAGCAAAAGTGTTTGACCCCGACTAAGTCGCCGCTCTGCAAAGCTGCAATGCAGAGACGCCTCGGGCAGCCGCCCAAGAAGAGCCCACCTTCCTAGTGGAATGGGCTTTTACCGAATTTGGTAACAGCAATCCAGCTGTAGAATGAGCCTGCTGAATCGTGTTACAGATCCAGCGAGCAATAGTCTGCTTAGAAGCAGGAGCGCCAACCTTGTTGGCTGCATACAGGACAAACAGTGCCTCTGTTTTCCTAACCCGAGCCGTTCTGGCTACATAAATTTTCAATGCCCTGACCACATCAAGGGACTCGGAATCCTTCAAGTCCCGCGCAGCCACAGGCACCGCAATAGGTTGGTTCATATGAAAAGAGGAAACCACCTTAGGCAAAATTGAGGACGAGTCCGCAACTCACCTCTATCCACATGGAAAATCAGATAGGGGCTTTTGTGAGACAAAGCCGACAACTCAGACACTCGCCTTGCCGATGCCAAGGCCAACAACATGACCACCTTCCAAGTGAGATACTTTAATACCACGGATTGAAGAGGCTCAAACCAGGGAGACTTAAGGAATTGTAAAACCACGTTAAGGTCCCATGGTGCCACTGGAGTCAATAAAGGAGGCTGGATATGCAGCACTCCCTTCACAAGTCTGGACTTCTGGTAGAGAAGCCAATTCCTTCTGAAAGAAAATGGATAGGGACGAAATCTGAACCTTAATGGAGCCTAATTTTAGGCCCATATTAACTTTAGTCTGTAGGAAGTGGAGAAAACGGCCCAGATGGAAAACTTCCGGAGGAGCATTCTTGGTTTCACACCAAGAGACACATTTCCTCCAGATACGGTGATAATGTTTCGCTGTCACCTCCTTCCTAGCCTTTATCAGAGTAGGGATGACCTCGTACGGAATGCCCTTCCCTGCTAGGATCTGGCGTTCAACCGCCATGCAGTCAAACGCAGCCGCGGTAAGTCTTGGAACAGACAGGGCCCCTGTTGCAACAGGTCCTCTCTGAGAGGAAGTGGCCACGTATCTTCTGTGAGCATTTCCTGTAGATCCAGATACCAGGCCCTTCGAGGCCAATCTGGAACAATGAGAATTGTCTGTACTCCTTTTCTTCTTATGATTCTCAATACTTTTGAGATGAGAGGAAGAGGAGGGAACACAGACCGACTGAAACACCCACGGTGTCACCAGGGCGTCCACTGCTACAGCCTGAGGGCCCCTTGACCTGGCACAATACCTCGGAAGTTTTTTGTTGAGGCGTGACGCCATCATGTCTATTTGAGGAAGTGCCCAAAGACTTGCTATTTCTGCAAAGACTTCTTGATGAAGACCCCACTCTCCTGGATGGAGATCGTGTCTGCTGAGGAAGTCTGCTTCCCAGTTGTCCACTCCCGGAATGAATACCGATGACAGAGCGCTTACGTGATTTTCCGCCCAGCGCAGAATCCTGGTGGCTTCCGCCATTGCCACTCTGCTCCTTGTCCCGCCTTGGCAGTTAACATGAGCCACGGCTGTGACGTTGTCTGATCGAATCAGAACCGGTAGGTCGCGAAGAAGATTCTCCGCTTGACGGAGGCCGTTGTATATGTCCCTCAATTCCAGTACGTTGATGTGTAGACAAGCCTCATGGCATGACCACAGTCCCTGGAAGTTTCTTCCCAGTGTGACTGCTCCCCATCCTCGGAGGCTCACGTCCGTGGTCACCAGAACCCAGTCTTGAATGCCGAACCTGCGACCCTCTAGAAGGTGAGTACTCTGCAGCCACCACAAGAGAGATACCCTGGCCCTGGGGGACAGGCTGATCTTCTGATGAATATGTAGATGGGACCCGGACCACTTGTCCAGAAGGTCCCACTGAAAAGTCCTCGCATGGAACCTGCCGAAGGGAATGGCCTCGTAAGACGCCACCATCTTTCCCAGAACTCGAGTGCATTGATGGAGTCAGAATTAGCTAATTCTGACTCCGTGTCGACTCGACACCTGGTGATGGGGAGAACAGCCAGTGGACTTGCGTGTCACAGCGGCTGTGCCGGGCTGGCTGGCATGCGCCGGGTAGTCATGGCAACGGTGACGTAATGGACGGAAGTGACGTGGCGGCTCGGGACCAGGAAGCGGGTTGGCGTGAAGGAGACGCAGTAGCGGACACGCTCCGGGGGGTATTTAGAGGGGTAAGTGTTTTATGTTTGTTTGTGTATGTTTGTATTTGGCCTGAGGAAAGGGCTGTTGCCCAGAAACAGCTGAAGCCACTGAATACAACTTTTATTGCAAATACCTGTCTCCAGTGCCGTTCATTCTTTGAAGGTAGGTAGGTAGGTAGGTGTATGGGTGTGTGTGTGTGTGTGTGTGTGTGTGTGTGTGTGTGTGTGTGTGTGTGTGTGTGATATATATATATATATATATATATATATATAGCCTCCGCAGCCCATATATACTAAAATGCCAGCCTAGAGGTTTTATATTGCTGCCCAGGGCGCCCCCCCTGCGCCCATCCGTGCCTCAGTGTGTGTTGTGTGTGGGAGCAATGGCACGCAGCGTTACCTCAGTGAAGATCAGAAGTCTTCTGCCGCCTGTGATGTCTTCTTTCTTCTAATACTCACCCGGCTTCTATCTTCTGGCTCTGCAAGGAGGACAGCGGTGCGGCTCTGGGACGAACGGCGAGGGTGAGACCTGCGTTCCAATCCCTCTGGAGCTAATGGTGTCCAGTAGCCTAAGAAGCAGGGCCTATCACTTAAGTAGGTCTGCTTCTCTCTCCTCAGTCCCACGATGCAGGGATCCTGTTGCCAGCAGTGCTCCCTGAAAATAAAAAACCTAACAAAATTCTTTTAATCAGAGAAACTCAGGAGAGCTCCCCTGTAGTGCACCCAATCTCCTCTGGGCACAGGATCTAACTGAGGTCTGGAGGAGGAGCATAGAGGGAGGAGCCAGTGCACACCCATTCTAAAGTTCTTTACAGTGCCCATGTCTCCTGCGGAGCCCGTTTATACCCCATGGTCCTTACGGAGTCCCCAGCATCCTCTAGGACGTAAGAGAAAATAAAGGGAACACTAAAATAACACGTCCTAGATCTGAATGAATTAAATATTCTTATTAAATACTTTGTTCTTTACATATAGTTGAATGTGCGGACAACAAAATCACACAAAAATTATCAATGGAAAAGAAATATATTAACCCATGGAGGTCTGGATTTGGAGTCACACTCAAAATTAAAGTGGAAAAACACACTACAGGCTGATCCAACTTTGATGTAATGTCCTTAAAACAAGTCAAAATGAGGCTCAGTAGTGTGTGTGGCCTCCACGTGCCTGTATGACCTCCCTACAACGCCTGGGCATGCTCCTGATGAGATGGCGGATGGTCTCCTGAGGTATCTCCTCCCAGACCTGGACTAAAGCATCCGCCAACTCCTGGACAGTCTGTGGTGCAACGTGGCGTTGGTGGATGGAGCGAGACATGATGTCCCAGATGTGCTCAACTGGATTCAGGTCTGGGGAACGGGCGGGCCAGTCCATAGCATTAATGCCTTCGTCTTGCAGGAACTGCTGACACACTCCAGCTGAGGTCTAGCATTGTCTTGCATTAGGACAGGGCTGGCCAAACCAGTCCTCGAGATCTACCAACAGTACACATTTTCCAGACCACCTAGCTGGTGCACAGGTGTAGTCATTACTAATTAAGATGTGCTGCATTCATTCCTAACTGACAATTCTACAGATCTCCAGGAGGCCTGGAAAACATGAACTGTTGGTAGATCTCGAGGACCGGTTTGGCCAGCCCTGCATTAGGAGGAACCCAGGGCCAACCGCACCAGCATATGGTCTCACAAGGGCTCTGAGGATCTCATCTCGGTACCTAATGGCAGTCAGGCTACCTCTGGCGAGCACATGGAGGGCTGTGCGGCCCCCAAAGAAATGCCACCCCTCACCATTACTGACCCACTGCCAAACCGGTCATGCTGGAGGTTGTTGCAGGCAGCAGAACTTTCTCCTTGGCATCTCCAGACTCTGTCACGTCTGTCACATGTACTCAGTGAGAACCTGCTTTCATCTGTGAAGAGCACAGGGCGCCAGTGGCGAATTTGCCAATCTTGGTGTTCTCTGGCAAATGCCAAACGTCCTTCACGGTGTTGGGCTGTAAGCACAACCCCCGCCTGTGGACGTCGGGCCCTCATACCACCCTCATGGAGTCTGTTTCTGATCGTTTGAGTAGACACATGCACATTTGTGGCTTGCTTGAGGTCATTTTGCAGGGCTCTGACAGTGCTCCACCTGTTCCTCATTGCAAAAAGGCGGAGGTAGCGGTCCTGCTGCTGGGTTGTTGCCCTCCTACGGCCTCCTCCACGTCTCCTGGTAGCGCCTCCATGCTCTGGACACTACGCTGACAGACACAGCAAACCTTCTTGCCACAGCTCGCATTGATGTGCCATCCTGGATGAGCTGCACTACCTGAGCCACTTGTGTGGGTTGTAGACTCCGTCTCATGCTACCACTAGAGTGAAAGCACCGCCAGCTTTCAAAAGCGACCAAAACATCAGCCAGAAAGCATAGGAGCTGAGAAGTGGTCTGTAGTCACCACCTGCAGAACAACTCCTTTATTGGGGGTGTCTTGCTAATTGCCTATAATTCCCACCTATTGTCTATTCCATTTGCACAACAGCATGTGAAATTGATTGTCAATCAGTGTTGCTTCCTAAGTAGACAGTTTGATTTCACAGAAGTGTGACTGTCTTGGAGTTACATTGTGTTGTTTTAGTGTTCCCTTTATTTTTTTTTAGCAGTGTATATGTGCCAAAACAGTAAAATGAATACTACTTAAACGTATTTCATAGTGATTTTTCATTAAGGAACAGTGAGCTGAGAACAGCAAAAATACATGGAATTTATATAACATTTCCAAAAATTAAACAGAATGGTGACATGAGGCGGGAGCAAGTGGAAGGTGGCCTGATTGCAGGAAGTAACCAAGGCAAATGATGTCCAAGGCATGAAGCAAGGGGGTTGGGAGAGCGTCCTTAAGACTAGGTTATGCTTTCATGTACCCTTAGTGGGTTTTCATTGCCTGTTTGAAGCTTTGCAAGGTTGGGGAGAGTTTAACAGAGTGAGGGAGCTCATTCCAGTAAAGGGGGCAGCGTGGGCAAAATCTTGAAATCACGCATGGGAGAGGGCAGGAGAGAGTATGTCGTGAGATGAGGTTGGAGATGTAGGGAGCAGTGGAGTTAGAGAGGGCACTGTATGTGAGGGTGAGGAGTTTGAAGAGGATTAGGTAGGAGAATGGGAGCCAGTGCAGGTCTTGTCAAAGGACAGTGGTAGATGTGGAGCGGCGAGAGAGTAAAGGCCAGTACTGACAGGAGAGATGCGTGCTGAGCTATCTTAACACAGACCGCTCAGCACACATCTCTCCCTCCACTCAGCACAGCGTGTTGTGTGCTGAGCGAGGGGGCGGGGCGCTCACTTCACACAGCACTGAATTGAGTGACCTGCTAGATTGAGCCTGCATGCAAGCTCAATCTAGCATCGGCGATAGCAGGCGCGGTCACAGGCGTGTCCGGACCACTGTGGGGGCGGGCCACGTGATGTCACACCCAGCCACTGCGACCCGGGACAGCGCGCAGGAGCTTGTTTTTGCACCCTTGCAGAGGGGGAAGGGGGGTGCCTAGAGCCAGACATGTGGAGCGAACTAGCCCTGTGTTGGGCATATCCCGCATGTCTGAGTAAATGATCGTAGATGTAGCACATCAACGATCAGATCTGAATTAAGCCCTATGTGTGGAGTGAGGAAGGAACTATTGTGTATAAAAAGTATCTTCTGTGCTGCGCAGTGCAATTTGTTCAGCTATATTAACAAAACAGTCATTATGATACAAAAGTCTCTATAGAAGAACAAATAACATTTTTTATGTATTCCCATTAGAATGTCTCCAATGAGAGCCTGGTGACTTCTTAGCCCAGCCATATCCCTTACTCTTCCTTTCTATTTGCCTGAAATGTCATTGCCAAGTTGCAGAGGAAAAACAGACTCACTTTTGCCACAAAGGCCCTCCCTACCCAGGTACACGTAGTGAATGGCCACTGTACATACGCAAAAATCAATTCTCTATCTACACAGATAATTGCATAATAATGCTCATCATGCACTGTGACTTTTGGTCGTTGGTTCATATTACAGCTAGTTTAAAACAAACACATAGAATGCTGTTCCAGCAAGTGCCGACACAGTCAGCAAGCCATTAATGATCTGCAGCTGGAACATAATCAAAGGAAAAAGGAAGACGCCAACTGCTGTACTTCATACAAAAACGTATGAAAAGACATACCAATGCATCGGACATCCTTAAGGTGTGTACACACGGTGCGATATGCATTTAACTTTCCTTACGATATAGTCAAAATCGTCAGGAAAGTTAGTGCATATTGCACCGTGTGTACACAGCTTGCGAATGGTCAGTGTCGGGCAAATGGCGCATCGTACCGTGTGTACACGGCTTTAGAATAAAGTGCCAACTACATTATTATGAACGTTATATCCAAATATAATATTTTCTATCACTACATAAGCAATTACACAGAACAGCGTTATATAATTATTCCAGACAAATACTAAATGTAATATAAGGCAACTAATAGTAAAACATACATCATTTCTGATTATTTTACACTTTGAAATGTTTAAAATCTTTTAGAACACAGCAAGACAATGGTAAGAATATAACCTTGAAGAGGAATTAGCAACAACAAAAAAATTTAGACAAAATATAACAGTTTCTGAAAGCAATCATGAACAAAGAAAGAACTTAAATGTGATTTTCCTCATAATAAAAATGTGTTTTTTTCCCCCCAGATATGCATAAATGTCTCAATAGTTATGATAACTAAACTATAAAATCCTGAAAAAGAGTGAAAAGTTATCTGTTTTGGTGCTATAGAGAGCTTTTAGAAATACATTATTCTTCCCACAAAAGATGGAAGCAAGAACTTGTGATATGACAGAAGTGAAACTTTGCTGTCTAGTGTACAATGGCCCAAGTCCAAATCTCATGAGGTAAACAGAATAGATCACGCCCCTGACAGGGGAGTAGAAAGGTGTCCTTACCCGATTCAGACAAGCTTGTGCCTGTTCAATAAAATAGGTGAATCAGAAGTACTATTTTAAATTACAAAAAAAAAAAAAAAAAGCATTCTTTCCTTCCAAGAACAATGGGGTCGATTCAATTCAGCGACAGTTGAATAGTGTCGGGAGCTCAATACAGCGCCAAGTGACCCCAATTGTCGGGAATTCGTCTCTCACCCCCGGGGGATGAGAGAGGAAATCCGAGAAAAGTGCTGCTGCACGGCCGGCGTGAGGCTGATTCTGTCGGGAATCAGCATCACGGCGGGGAGTTAAATCGGAGAATGCCCGTTCTCCCGACAATTCAACGGGCCTTCGCCGACTTAACTTGAGCTGCATTGAATAGCGACGGGAGTTGACTCCCGGCGATATTCAACTGTCGCTGAATTGAATCGACCCCAATGAAACAAATAGAAACTGCTAAATCTATTAATTTTCAGTTGTAAAGGTATACAGTAACATAACCATTCTACTACTATTATAAAATGTTAAAGAAAAACAACTTTTCAAATAAACATTTTGATGGATTATTTGTTCATAAATGGCAAAACAAGCTCAAAGTAACAGTCAACAGGTCATTCAAGGAGTACAGCCTGCATTTAATTCTAGGGTTGGCACTAAAGGCCCATACACATTAGACGATGTCGCTCTGTGAGCGACATCGTCTAACGTTTCCCCCTCCCAAGCCGGCCGGTCGGCGGCCGCCTGTACGCACTGAGCGATATGACAGCTCATATCGCTCAGTGACGTCACGCCCCCGCCAGCCCTGCATGAAGGTCGTGGACGACAGTCCACATCCTTCATGCATGCCCTACCGACAGCGACGATCGTTGCCGACCCGCGGGGCCGCGCATCGGTCGTCGCTGGCGGCATACACACTTAACGATAAAATGAGCGACGTCGCTCAAGGAGGGGGAAAATGAGCGACGTCGCTCATTATATCGTTAAGTGTGTATGGACCTTAAGATTTAGAAGGAATATTTTATCTTTCTAATTTTATGCATGCTATTGTAAATATTTATATGACAGGCCTGCACATACAGGTAGCTACTTTCCTTATACACACTTAGGGGTATATTCAATTAAAGTCGGATCCATTCCGACATGTATTTGTCGGAATGGATCAGACAACACCTACTCAATCCCATCTAAAATTCCACTTTTTCAAGTCGAATTTAGATGGGACCCAGAGGAGGAGGAGGGGGCGAGCCGCGGGGATACAGCGGGCGGGCATACAGGAGATCAGCGCTACAATCAGCGCTGCAGCTGGATGTCTCTCACCCGCCCGACCTCACGGCAGCTTCCACCCGGCTTGAGCACGCTGCTGGAGCCGGGTGGAAGCTGCCGTGAGGTTGGGCGGGTGAGTGACATTCAGCTGCAGCGCTGATCGTAGCGCTGATCGTAGCGCTGATCTCCTGTATGCCCGCCCGCTGTACCCCCGTCTCCCTGCGGCTCCCCCACCCCCCTCGCCTTCTCTGAATCCATCTCATTCAGACATCATTTTGATGTCGGATTGAGATGGTCGAAAACGGGGCCAAAACCTGTCGATTTGGCCCCGTTTTCGACATCAACACGTGGATCGGCAGCTATTCTGCCGATCCACGTGCTTTTCGACAAGTCGAATGCTTCGACTTGTCGAAAAGCTTTGAATAGGTCAAATCAGGAATCGACCTTAAAAAGTCGAAAACTGCCGTCTTTTCGACAGACGGCAGTTTTCGACTGCAATTGAATATACCCCTTAAGAGGCATACACACGTTGAGATTTGTGCTGAACTTTTGTGCTAAGTGATTTAGACTAGGCGAGTTCTCTTGAACTTCCCATTGTCTAGATCGCCCATACACATGTAGCAGTGTGTGCTAAGCTAATTCTATACGCATGGAGCGAAGCTATCTGACTAGATTTTGGCTGCATGTACACAAGAACTGAGCCTGTGATGAGACCGTGCATCGCCATCGCTATGGGGTGTACACATGGAGAGAGTTGTGCTTAGTTACTAAGTGATTTAGACAGATCGCTTAGAAAAGAGAGAAAAAAAAAATTGCCCCGTGTGTATGTCCCATTAGACGGGAAATTCAATGAGAAACGAGGGGATGTAGTCCCCAGGATGAGTGCCCACAGCTATTCAAATGACTATATCGCGTTCGGAACTTAAAGTCGGGAGACGTAGGTTACCGCAACTAATGCCTAGGGCTTAGCTGCATTTTCTGGCTGAAGGGTTCCACAACAACATTAAAGAAAAGAAACAATAAGGAGTCAATTGCAGGAAGTGCACAAAGATCCCAACAATAAATGTATTAAAATCCCTTTTTATTAGGCACACTACACCTTAAAATTTTCTATCAATTAAGTTCTAGCACAGTAGTTCAATATTTAAATAACCAACAGCATATTATGCTCTCAAATAAGCAAAATATTTTAAAAGTAAAGAAAAATACATGTAAAGAAAGAATTAATAAAAACTGCTGTGTACTTTTTTTTATTCCATCTATTATCAGATTAAGCCTATGGGATCAGATTACCAGTGAATACATTGCAGGTGCGAGTTAATGTGGCGACATCCTCACTGTACAGATGCCTAAACTCGCAAAAACTGACCGAAGCAGTTTTGGGCGAATTTAGGCTGAGATAGTGCAAGGGGTACAAGATGCCGTGCCGTTGACAGTGTTTTAATTACGCGGCAATGGCAACTCGCACCCTTTGCAGGTAACTGGACTGACCGCCATGTGTTTGAGAGTTGTTACCATTAAAAAAAAGTAGCAATTAGCAAGAAAATATTGTATTATTGCATTCAAATAATGTCAATTAACACTGATGTGTTTATGTAATCAAATAAATGGTTACAATTTTTATTAGTTGCAAAACAGAGAGCCCAAGTAGCTGTAGTAGATTTTTCTCACAGTACTGGTATTTATTCCCACTTAACTACGTTGAACGTATAAATGCACTTTCTTCACTAGACGTGTGTGTATAAATTTCTCATAACAATAACATCTTTACCAAAATGTATTTGGGATTATTAGAACATTAGCCTTGTAATGCAAAATACAAACACGGTCAAAGAAGCCTCTAAATTAGATTACACCAGAAAAAGTAAGATTTTACTTACCGGTAAATCTATTTCTCGTAGTCCGTAGTGGATGCTGGGGACTCCGTAAGGACCATGGGGAATAGACGGGCTCCGCAGGAGACAGGGCACTTTAAGAAAGAATTTGGATACTGGTGTGCTCTGGCTCCTCCCGACCTCAGTTAAAGAAACTGTGCTCGGAAGAGCTGACGGTACAAGGAAAGGATTTTGGAATCCAGGGCAAGACTCATACCAGCCACACCATATAACTTGTGATAAACTTACCCAGTTAACAGTATGAACAACAATAGAGCATCAGATCAACCCTGATGCAACTATAACATAACCCTTGTAAGCAATAACTATATACAAGCATTGCAGAAAAAGTCTGCACTTGGGACGGGCGCCCAGCATCCACTACGGACTACGAGAAATAGATTTACCGGTAAGTAAAATCTTATTTTCTCTAACGTCCTAGTGGATGCTGGGGACTCCGTAAGCTCGGCAAAGCTGTAATGCAGAGACCCCTCGGGCAGCCGCCTAAGAAGAGCCCAGCTTCCTTGTGGAATGGGCTCTTACTGATTTTGGCAGCAGCAATCCAGCCGCAGAATGAGCCTGCTGAATCGTGTAACAGATCCAGCGAGCAATAGTTTGCTTTGGAGCAGGAGCACCCAGCTTGTTGGGTGCATACAGGATAAACAGTGACTCAGTTTTCCTGACTCTAGCCGTTCTGGCTACATAAACCTTCAAAGCCCTGACCACATCTAGTAACTCGGAATCCTCCAAGTCACGAGTAGCCACAGGCACCACAATAGGTTGGTTCATATGAAAAGATGACACCACTTTTGGCAGAAATTGCGGACGGGTCCGCAATTCCGCCCTGTCCATATGGAAAACCAGATAGGGGCTTTTATGTGACAAAGCCGCTAATTCTGACACACGCCTAGCTGAAGCCAAGGCTAATAGCATGACCACCTTCCACGTGAGAAATTTTAACTCCACGGTTTTAAGTGGCTCAAACCAGTGTGACTTCAGGAAACTCAACACCACGTTAAGATCCCAAGGTGCCACTGGAGGCACAAAAGGGGGCTGGATATGCAGCACTCCCTTTACAAACGTCTGAACTTCAGGAAGAGAAGCCAGTTCTTTTTTAAAGAAAATGGATAGGGCCGAAATCTGGACCTTAATGGAACCCAATTTTTAGGCCCAAAGTCACTCCGACTGTAGGAAGTGAAGGAAACGGCCCAGCTGGAATTCCTTCGTAGGGGCATTCCTGGCCTCACACCAAGCAACATATTTTCGCCATATACGGTGATAATGTTTAGCCGTCACGTCCTTCCTAGCCTTTATCAGCGTAGGAATAACCTCATCCGGAATGCCTTTTTCTGCTAGGATCCGGCATTCAACCGCCATGCCGTCAAACGCAGCAGCGGTAAGTCTTCGAACAGACAGGGCTCCTGTTGCAACAAGTCCTGTCTTAGAGGCAGAGGCCATGGGTCCTCTGTGAGCATTTCTTGCAGCTCTGGATACCAAGTCCTTCTTGGCCAATCCGGAACAATGAGTATTGTTCTCACTCCTCTTCTTCTTATGATTCTCAGCACCTTGGGTATGAGAGGAAGAGGAGGAAATACATAGACCGACTGGAACACCCACGGTGTCACTAGTGCGTCTACAGCTATCGCCTGAGGGTCTCTTGACCTGGCGCAATACCTCTGTAGCTTTCTGTTGAGGCGGGATGCCATCATGTCTACTTGTGGCAGTTCCCATCGACTTGCAATCTGCGTGAAGACTTCTTTATGAAGACCCCACTCTCCCGGGTGGAGGTTGTGCCTGCTGAGGAAGTCTGCTTCCCAGTTGTCCACTCCCGGAATGAACACTGCTGACAGTGCACTTACGTGATTCTCCGCCCAGCGAAGAATTCTGGTGGCTTCCGCCATCGCCACCCTGCTCCTTGTGCCGCCTTGGCGGTTTACATGAGCCACTGCGGTGATGTTGTCTGACTGAATCAGCACCGGTCGGTCACGAAGCAGGGTCTCCGCTTGACGTAGGGCGTTGTATATTGCCCTTAGTTCCAGGATGTTGATGTGAAGGCAAGTCTCCTGACTTGACCACAGACCTTGGAAATTTCTTCCCTGTGTGACTGCTCCCCACCCTCGGAGGCTTGCGTCCGTGGTCACCAGGACCCAGTCCTGAATGCCGAATCTGCGGCCCTCCGGAAGGTGAGCACTCTGCAGCCACCACAGGAGAGACACCCTGGCCCTGGGGGATAGGGTGATCAGCCGATGCATTTGTAGATGTGATCCGGACCACTTTTCCAACAGATCCTATTGAAAGGTCCTCGCATGGAACCTGCCGAAGGGAATGGCCTCGTATGATGCCACCATCTTTCCCAGGACTCGCGTGCAGTGATGCATCGACACCTGTTTTGGTTTTAATAGGTCTCTGACCAGTGTCATGAGCTCCTGAGCCTTCTCCATCGGGAGATAAACCCTCTACTGGCCAGTGTCCAGAATCATGCCCAGGAAGGGCAGACGAGTCGTAGGAATCAACTGCGACTTTGGAATATTTAGAATCCAGCCGTGCTGTTGTAACACTTCCCGAGAGCGTGCCACGCTGATCAGCAACTGCTCTCTGGACCTCGCCTTTATGAGGAGATCGTCCAAGTATGGGATAATTGTGGCTCCTTGCCGTCGCAGGAGCATTATCATTTCCGCCATTACCTTGGTAAATATTCTCGGTGCCGTGGAGAGACCAAACGGCAACATCTGGAATTGGTAATGACAATCCTGTACCACAAATCTGAGGTACTCCTGATGAGGTGGATAAATGGGGACATGAAGGTAAGCATCCTTTATGTCCAGAGACACCATAAAATCCCCCCCTTCCAGGCTTGCGATGACCGCTCTGAGCGATTTCATCTTGAACTTGAACCTTTTCAGGTATATGTTCAGGGATTTTAAATTCAATATGGGTCTGACCGAACCGTCCGGTTTCGGTATCACAAACATGGTCGAACAGTAACCCCTTCCCTGTTGAAGGAGGGGAACCTTTACCACCACCTGTTGAAGATACAATTTGTGAATTGCAGCTAAAACTATTTCCCTCTCTAAGGGGGAAGCTGGCAGGGCCGATTTGAGGTAACTGTGAGGGGGCATCTCTTCGAATTCCAGCTTGTATCCCTGAGACACAATCTCTATAGCCCAGGGATCCACCTGGGAGTGAACCCAATTGTGGCTGAAATTTCGGAGACGCGTCCCCACCGGGCCTAGCTCCGCCTGTGCGTCATGCGGTGGATTTAGTGGAAGCCGGGGAGGACTTCTGTTCCTGGGAACTAGCTGTATTGTGCAGCTTCTTTCCTCTACCCCTGCCTCTGGCAAGAAAGGACGCACCTTGGACTTTCTTGCCTTTTTGTGATCGAAAGGACTGCATTTGGTAATACGGTGCTTTCTTAGGTTGTGAGGGAACATATGGCAAAAAAAAATTGACTTTCCAGCCGTAGCTGTGGAGACCAGGCCCGAGAGACCGTCCCCAAACAATTCCTCACCCTTGTAAGGTAAAACCTCCATGTGCCTTTTTGAGTCGGCATCGCCTGTCCATTGCAGAGTCCACAGGACCCTTCTGGCAGAAATCGACATTGCATTTATTCTAGAGCCCAGTAAGCTAATGTCTTTTTGAGCATTTCTCATATATAGGACAGCGTCTTTTATATGCCCCAGGGTCAGTAATATAGTATCCTTGTCCAAGGTATCAAGTTCCTCAGATAAGGTATCTGTCCATGCTGCTACAGCACTACACATCCAGGCCGACGCAATCGCCGGCCTTAGTAAGGTACCTGAATGTGTATAAATGGACTTCAGGGTTCCCTCCTGCTTTCTATCCGCAGCATCTTTTAGGGTGGCCGTATCCTGTGACGGCAGGGCTACCCTCTTGGATAAGCGTGTTAAAGCTTTGTCTACCCTAGGGGAGGATTCCCAGCGTAACATGTCCGTTGGCGGGAAAGGATACGCCATAAGCATCAGTTTGGAAATCTGCAGTTTTCTATCTGGAGATTCCCAAGCCTTTTCACACAACTCATTTAACTCATGTGAAGGGGGAAAGGTCACCTGATGTGCAACACATCTTTCATTGCTATAATCATGTAACGGATGGCTTTAGCCATTTTAGGCTGTAACTTTGCATCATCGCCACTGGAGTCAGAATCCGTGTCGATATCTGTGTCAACAATTTGGGATAGTGGGCGCTTCTGAGACCCTGACGGCCTCTGCGACATAGGATCAGGCATGGGCTGAGACCCCGGCTGTCCCACGGCATCAGCTTTATCCAACCTTTTATGCAAGGAAGTAACATTATCAATTAAAACCTTCCACATATCCATCCAATCGGGTGTCGGCGCCATCGGCGGCGACCCCACATTCATTTGTTCCCGCTCTGTTTCCACATAGCCATCCTCGTCAAACATGCCGACACAAGCCACACACAGGGGATGCTCTATTTGAAGACAGTCCCCCCCCCACAAGGCCTTTTGGAGAGAGAGAGAGAGAGAGAGAGAGAGAGAGAGAGAGAGAGAGAGAGAGAGAGAGAGAGAGAGAGAGAGAGAGAGAGAGAGAATGCCAGCACACACCCCAGCGCTATATGTCCCAGGAATCACACAGTAACTTAGTGTTAACCCAGTAGCTGCTGTATATACTGTTTTTGCGCCAAATATATGTGCCCCCCCTCTCTTTTTACCCTCTTCTACCGTGATTCTGCAGGGGAGAGCCTGGGGAGCTTCCTCTCAGCGGAGCTGTGGAGAGAAAATGGCGCTGGCGAGTGCTGAGGAAGAAGCCCCGCCCCCTCAGCGGCAGGCTTCTGTCCCGCGTTTCTGTGTAAAAATATGGCGGGGGCCCATGCATATATACAGTGCCCAACTGTATATATGCCCACTTTTGCCAAGAGGTCTCTAATTGCTGCCCAGGGCGCGCCCCCCCCCCCCCCCCCCTGCACCCTACAGTGACCGGAGTATGTGGGTTTAGTGTGGGAGCAATGGCGCACAGCTGCAGTGCTGTGCGCTACCTCATATGAAGACTGGAGTCTTCTGCCGCCGATTTCGAAGTCTTCTTGCTTCTGTCACCGGCTTCTGTCTTCCGGCTCTGCGAGGGGGGGCGGCGGAGCGGCTCCGGGATCGGACGACCAAGGGTGCAATCCTGTGTACGATCCCTCTGGAGCTAATGGTGTCCAGTAGCCTAAGAAGCAGGACCTATCTTCAGTGAGTAGGGCTGCTTCTCTCCCCTCAGTCCCACGTAGCAGAGAGTCGGTTGCCAGCAGATCTCTCTGAAAATAAAAAACCTAACAAAATACTTTCTTTTTAGCAAGCTCAGGAGAGCTCACTAAGTAGCACCCAGCTGGTCCGGGCACAGAATCAAACTGAGGTCTGGAGGAGGGACATAGAGGGAGGAGCCAGAGCACACCAGTATCCAAATTCTTTCTTAAAGTAACCTGTCTCCTGCGGAGCCCGTCTATTCCCCATGGTCCTTACGGAGTCCCCAGTATCCACTAGGACGTTAGAGAAATATATATATATTTTTTTAAAGTTACCATTTTAATTACGAAATGTAAGTGTAAATGCTAGTTTATATTTCTACATAATACTTATCCTGCTGCTTGAACCACGTAGTGCGCACAAGATGGCTGCCTTATTGCTTTTTTTTGTCATGATCATTAATAGAATTATAATTGTAATGCATATGTTGTAATTCTTCACTTTAACAACTGTGGTGTGCCATGTTGGTTGCCTCATCTTCACTGTATTATAGGTGATCAAATGTAAAACACTATATAAAATCATTACTGTACTTTACGCATATGCTTTATAGCATGTTTTTTTTTACCTATAGTACTCAAAATGGTATCAGTTGTATTTAAAAGACTCCTTGAATTCAGTTCAAAACAACAATGAATGTATTCGTAAAAGCATTACAGAAAAACAAAAACAAAAAAATAAACAAAAAGGGTATTTTGAAACATTTAAATGCATAAAAGGAGCACATGGTCCACATTTACTCAGAAAGGGTGGTACTTTGTAGACATTTACTATCACACTGGGTACAAAAACCATGCATTAGAGTAGTAACGTTTAGCTCTCTAAATTTCTTGAAATACTGCTTTAGAGGGTGGTTTCATAAAAGTTGCATGCTTACCTATTTGATGATTTATAACAGCCAGCTACAGCCTCTGTCAAATTACATACACTGCCAACAGAATTACTAGCAGAACTCCATGCAGGCTTACATTTTTAATAAGAGGCTTAGGGGGCATACACACGGGGCGACTTGTGTTGTGTGCTAAGCGATCTAGGTTAGCACAGATGGCTCAGCACACATCGCTATACACACAGTGATGTGTGCACATCCCTAT
The DNA here is from genome assembly GCF_028390025.1 of Pseudophryne corroboree. Classification (NCBI taxonomy): domain Eukaryota; kingdom Metazoa; phylum Chordata; class Amphibia; order Anura; family Myobatrachidae; genus Pseudophryne; species Pseudophryne corroboree. The sequence goes on along the minus strand of NC_086446.1, from coordinate 416,771,683 downwards.
ACACAGTGATGTGTGCTGAGTGATCTGTGCTAACCAGTGTTCTTTATGCACATGCTAGGCGACCTAACTAGATCTTGCCTGCGTGTGCTAAAGATCTGAGCAGGCGATGGAGACGCGCAGGACCTCGCATCGCCATCGCTATGGGGTGTACACACACGGAGCGATCTGTGCTTAATTTCTAAGCAATCTAGACAGAGTACTTAGAAAACAGGCAAAAATCCCCCTGTGTGTATGCCCCATAAGAGGATCTAAAACTAGTGTAATGACAGTAAATATTGTTCATTCCAGCACCCTGCACCTAACAGCTGAGGAGGCCATATTCTATTTTTGAAGGGAATTTGTTTTTATAGAAGTGCTGTAGTGATACATCATGTATAAAATGTACCCTCCTCAGTGATTAGTTGCTGGAATGAACACTAAGGGGGCATCCAATTAGCTTTACCACAGCTAATGGATCCCCTGAATTAGCCCTGACAAATTGGCATTTATCAGGGATTACGCTTCATGTGTCTCAGGCACACAAAGCAAAATCCCTGATAACCAAAACTGTAATTTTCGCGAAAACACATGGGTCCCGAAATTTATCTCAGAACCCTTGCATTTTCAGCCCCCCAAAAATGGGCTATAACTGTATAGCCCGATAATGACCAAATGGGCTAAAATTACGACACAAGCCTGTTTTTTTTTTCGGACAGGGAATACCCCGCTAAATAAAGTAACCATTGGCAGGAAAACAAATACAGAAAAATCAACACTTCGAAATAAATATCTTGAATACTGAAAGAGAAAAATGACATCTATCCAGTACACATATAGCCTTACCCAGTGTATATTAGAATAATTGCACCGCCTGTTTATAAACTAATTATACATAATAATCCTACAGAAACAAGTGCAACAGAAATATAATACAAGTCAGAGGTTGCTAGACATTCCAAATACAAGTATACAATGTGTGGTTAGCTTTGGGCACAAATACAAATGCTGATAACGAAAGGCCATAAGACAAGGAAACCCCATTTTAAAATAAACAGGAGGTCAAAATTAAAAAATGAGTCAACGTCACAAAATGACAAGGAAATGCAGGAACATAAAAAAGACGAAGTACTCATATTCAGAAAAAAAAAATGTAATAAAGTCTATACGATCTAAATTAGTTTGTACTTATGGAGTATCCTGTTGTCAAATTATCCCTTTGTACGGGGCTACGGAATCCTGTAGTGCTGTATAAGTAATAATAAATCATATGTAGCAGTACCAAGACAATGGTCACACCCACACAACCACCTACATGGTTTATCTCACAAATTCATTCTTAAGCATGACAAACACAAAAAGCTATTTTAAGACAACTTTAAGAAAAGAGGGGAAATACTGTTGTAAACAAGCAGCAGATCATAAAAGAACTACAAAGACCTAGTATTTAGTATTTTATTTTGAGTTTCAGGTGGTCACTTGATAAACAAAGCACACCAATAACAAACGACACATTGTGAGCAGCAAACATATGACAAGAGCCACACGTCGCTAAATATACATATACACACACACACCATGCAACACAAGCACACATGACTATAAGGTGTGACAAGGTAACGCAGCGGCCAGCATATGACTTACCGAGCCAGGGAACAGCCTGACACAACTCAGCCTGGGCCTGGAAGCGCTGTCAGGCCGACACTCGGTCCCTCGACTCTTCCGCCCCGGTGAAGATGGCAGCGGCCGGTATGAGCAGGAAACGACAACCTAAGGGCTGTGTACTGAACATGCGCAGTGCGCGACAGGTCGTAGGATGTCCAGGAGCAATAAAGCTTTAGTTGACAGAGGTGCGAGGAAGCTTCGCTCATGCGCAGTTGCCACGAACGCACAGCGCATACACGGAAGTGTCTTAAATTGTATCAATAAAGTTTAATTATGGTTACAACTGGGCAACTATAACAAGAAAGGAGTGAGTGCATGCTATTTCTCTTTACTGCTCACTGTTAACTGCAATATGATCTTACACCGCACGTTTTTCAATTCCACAGACATCCGAGCTGTGCATAGAATGTCTTTCAGCCAAATCATACTTTTATCACCTCTAACAGCAACATTGGAGGGGTCTATGAAGAGAGATAAAGTACCAAACAATCAGCTCCTAGCTGAGGCTTTGTTTAAAAAATTAACAGAGTTACATACCCTCCAATATCTAGCTAGAAACCGGTACAAATGAGGAAAGGGGGTTTGGCCATGGTTAGAGGAGGCGTGTCTCCGCAGCGTTGCTACATAAATCAATATAATAATAATGATTATAATAATATCCAAAATATGGAGACACTGCACGCGGTAAAAAGCCCCTTATGCATACCTCCCAACTGTCCCAATTTCTCTGACGTCCTAGTGGATGCTGGGGACTCCGTAAGGACCATAGGGAATAGACGGGCTCCGCAGGAGACTGGGCACTCTAAAAGAAAGATTAGGTACTATCTGGTGTGCACTGGCTCCTCCCTCTATGCCCCCCCTCCAGACCTCAGTTAGAATCTGTGCCCGGCCAGAGCTGGATGCACCTAGTGGGCTCTCCTGAGCCTGCTAGTAAAGAAAGTAATGTTTGGTTTTTTATTTTCAGTGAGATCTGCTGGCAACAGACTCACTGCTACGTGGGACCGAGGGGAGAGAAGCAAACGTACCTGTTCACAGCTAGGTTGCGCTTCTTAGGCTACTGGACACCATTAGCTCCAGATGGTTCGAACACAGGCAAAGGTCCTCGGTCGTCCGTTCCCGGAGCCGCGCCGCCGTCCCCCTCGCAGAGCCAGAAGATCAGAAGTTGGTGATGAAATCGGCGGCTGAAGACTCCTGTCTTCATTAAGGTAGCGCACAGCTCCGCAGCTGTGCGCCATTGCTCCCACTGCACACCACACACTCCGGTCACTGTAAGGTGCAGGGCGCTGGGGGGGGCCCTGGGCAGCAATAAGAATACCTTTGGCATAAAAAAGACACATAATACAGTCTGTGACTGTATATGTGTAAAACCCCCGCCATTTTTTAGTCAGAAACAGCGGGACAGAAGCCCGCCCCTGAGGGGGCGGGGCCTTCTTCCTCAGCACACCAGCGCCATTTCTCTTCACAGCTCCGCTGGAAGGACGCTCCCCAGGCTCTCCCCTGCAGTCTCCTGGCACTAAGAGGGTAAAAAGAGAGGGGGCACATAAATTTAGGCAAAAGGTGTATTGATACAGCAGCTATTGGGAAAAATTCACTTCTGGTAGTGTGTATCCCTGTGTATATAGCGCTGTTGTGTGTGCTGGCATACTCTTTCTCTGTCTCCCCAAAGACCTTGTGGGGTCCTGTCCTCAGTCAGAGCATTCCCTGTGTGTGTGCTGTGTGTCGGTACGTCTGTGTCGACATGTTTGATGAGGAGGGTTACGTGGAGGCGGAGCAAGTGCAGATAAATGTGGTGTCGCCCCCGTCGGTGCCGACACCTGATTGGATGAATATGTGGAAGGTCTTAAATGACAATGTAAACTCATTACATAAGAGATTTGATTATGTTGCTGCCGGGGGACAGCCGGGCTCTCAACCCGGGCCTGCCCAGGCGCCTCAGAGGCCGTCAGCGTCTCAAAAACGCCCACTATCTCAGTTGGTTGACACAGATGTCGACACGGAGTCCGACTCCAGCGTCGACGAGGATGAGGCACTATTACAGCCCAAAATGACTAAGGCCATCCGATACATGATTATTGCAATGAAAAATGTATTACACATTTCAGAGGCTGACCCTGTTCCTGACAAGAGGGTAAATATGTTTGGGGAGAAAAAGCAGCCAGTGACTTTTCCCCCGTCACATGAATTAAATGAGTTATGTGAAGAAGCGTGGTCTTCCCCTGATAAGAAAGTGGTGATTCCCAAGAGAATGCTAATGGCGTACCCTTTCCCGCCAACGGAAAGGTTACGCTGGGAATCCTCCCCTAGGGTTGACAAGGCCCTGACGCGCTTATCTTAAAGAGTGGCCCTGCCGTCTCAGGAAACGGCCGCCCTAAAGGAACCTGCGGATAGGAAGCAGGAAGGTATCTTGAAGTCTGTGTATACACATTCTGGTACTCTACTGAGACCGGCTATTGCTTCAGCTTGGATGTGCAGTGCTGTTGCAGCATGGACAGATACTCTGTCAGAGGGGTTGGATACCCTGGACAGGGATACCGTATTGCTAACACTTAGCCATATTAAAGACGTCGTCTTATATATGCGGGATGCCCAGGGGGACATTTGCCTGCTGGGCTCTCGAATAAATGCAATGTCCATTTCTGCCAGGAGGGTCTTATGGACTCGGCAATGGACAGGGGATGCCGACTCTAAAAAACACATGGAGGTTTTGCCTTATAAGGGTGAGGAATTGTTTGGGGACGGTCTCTCGGACCTCGTATCCACAGCGACAGCTGGAAAGTCGACTTTCTTGCCACAGGTTTCCTCACAGCCTAAGAAAGCACCGTATTACCAAATGCAGTCCTTTCGTTCTCAAAAAAGCAAGAGAGTCAGAGGTGCATCCTTTCTTGCCAGAGGCAGGGGTAGAGGAAAGAAGCTGCACCATGCAGCCAGTTCTCCGGAACAAAAGTCCTCCCTTGCTTCCACTAAGTCCACCGCATGACGCTGGGACTCCACAGGCGGAGCCAGGAGCGGTGGGGGCGCGTCTCCGAAATTTCTGCAACCAGTGGGTTCGCTCACAAGTGGATCCTTGGGCTATACAAATTGTATCTCAGGGATACAAGCTGGAATTCGAAGTGACGCCCCCTCACCGTTACCTAAAATCCACCTTGCCAGCTTCTCCCACGGGGAGGGAGATAGTCCTGACGGCTATTCACAAGCTGTACCTCCAGCAAGTGATAATAATGGTACCCCCCCTTCAGCAGGGAAGGGGTTACTATTCCACACTGTTTGTGGTACCGAAACCGGACGGTTCGGTAAGACCCATTCTAAATTTAAAATCCTTGAACATTTACATGAAAAAGTTCAGGTTCAAAATGGAATCGCTCAGAGCGGTCATTGCCAGCCTGGAAGAGGGGGATTTTATGGTATCTCTGGACATCAAGGATGCGTGCTTGCATGTCCCCATTTATCCGCCTCACCAGGAGTACCTCAGGTTTGTGGTGCAGGACTGTCATTACCAATTCCAGACGTTGCCGTTTGGTCTATCCACGGCACCGAGAGTCTTTACCAAGTTAATGGCGGAGATGATGGTACTTCTCCGGGAGCAAGAAGTTACAGTTATCCCGTACTTGGACGATCTCCTCATAAAGGCGAGGTCCAGAGAGCAGTTGTTGGTCAGCGTAGCGCACTCTCAGGAAGTGTTGCTACGGCACGGCTGGATTCTGAATATTCCAAAGTCGCAGCTGATTCCTACGACGCGTCTGCCCTTCCTGGGCATGATTCAGAGGCGTCACTCACCTCTTGGACACCCGGTGCGGCGCCAAAAGAGGGGGTGGGGCTTTGCGGGAAGGGGCGGGGCTTCGCGGACTGACACCCCTTGTTTATCAGCTTGAATGACTTGAAAGGGGCGTGGCTTCCCGAAAGGGGCGGGGCTTCGCGTCCCGACACCCGTTTTTTTTTTCAACTTGGGGGGTTAGGAGGTGCAGGCTCACTCCTGGGGAGTGCTGTGCCTGCAGTGCTGGCTCCTACACAGTGACAGGAGCCGACTGCTGCACTTAATATAACAGTGCAGCACTCAGCTCCTGTCTCTAAGCAGGAACCGGCATTTTGGTCTCACCCCTCGGCGGGTGACACCCGGGAGCGGGCCGCACCCCCCGCACCCCCCTTGTGACGCCACTGGCGTGATTCTGGACACAGAACAGAAGAAGGTATTTCTCCCGGAGAAGGCTCAGGAGTTAGTGACCATGGTCAGGGATCTCCTGAAACCAAAGCAGGTGTCGGTGCATCACTGCACGCGAGTCCTGGGAAAGATGGTAGTGTCATACGAAGCCATTCCTTTCGGCAGGTTCCATGCCAGGATCTTTCAGTGGGATCTGTTGTACAAGTGGTCCGGATCGCATCTTCAGATGCATCGGCTGATCGCCCTGTCCCCGAGGGCCAGGATGTCTCTTCTGTGGTGGCTGCAGAGTGCTCATCTTCTCGAGGGCCGCAGGTTCGGCATACAGGACTGGGTCCTGGTGACCACGGATGCAAACCTCCGCGGATGGGGGGCAGTCACTCAGGGAAGAAACTTCCAGGGGCTGTGGTCAAGTCAGGAGGCTCGTCTGCACATAAATATACTGGAATTAAGGGCCATATACAACGCCCTGAGTCAAGCGGAGCCCCTGCTTCGAGACCAACCAGTGCTGATTCAGTCAGACAACATCACGGCAGTCGCCCATGTAAACCGACAGGGCGGCACAAGAAGCAGGGTGGCGATGGCGGAAGCCACAAGGATTCTTCGTTGGGCGGAGAATCACGTACAAGCACTGTCAGCAGTGTTCATTCCGGGAGTGGACAACTGGGAAGCAGACTTCCTCAGCAGGCACGACCTCCACCCGGGAGAGTGGGGACTTCATCAAAAAGTCTTCGAGCAGATTGCAAATCGGTGGGAACGGCCACAGGTGGACATGATGGCGTCCCGCCTAAACAAAAAGCTAAAAAAATATTGCGCAAGGTCAAGGGACCCTCAGGCGATAGCTGTGGACGCACTGGTAACTCCGTGGGTGTTCCAGTCGGTATATGTGTTTCCTCCTCTTCCTCTCATACACAAGGTACTGAGAATAGTAAGAAAAAGAGGAGTGAGAACAATACTCATTGTTCCGGATTGGCCAAGAAGGACTTGGTACCCAGAACTTCAAGAGATGGTCACAGAGGACCCATGGCCTCTGCCTCTCAGACAGGACCTGTTGCAGCAGGGGCCCTGTCTGTTCCAAGACTTACCGCGGCTGCGTTTGACGGCATGGCGGTTGAACGCCGGATCCTAGCGGAAAAGGGTATACCGGATGAAGTAATTCCTACGCTGATAAGAGCTAGGAAGGATGTGACAGCAAAGCATTATCACCGCATATGGCGGAAATATATTGCTTGGTGTGAGGCCAGGAAGGCCCCTACAGAGGACTTCCAGTTGGGTCGTTTTCTGCATTTCCTACAGTCAGGTGACTATGGGCCTCAAATTAGGGTCCATAAAGGTTCAGATCTCGGCCCTATCCATTTTCTTTCAAAAAGAACTGGCTTCACTGCCTGAGGTTCAGACGTTTGTAAAGGGAGTGCTGCATATTCAGCCTCCTTTTGTGCCACCAGTGGCACCTTGGGATCTTAACGTTGTGTTGGATTTCCTGAAATCCCACTGGTTTGAGCCACTTAAGACACTGGAGCTAAAATATCTCACGTGGAAAGTGGTCATGCTATTGGCCTTAGCTTCGGCTAGGCGTGTGTCAGAATTGGTGGCTTTGTCATGTAAAAGCCCCTATCTGATTTTCCATATGGACAGGGCAGAATTGAGGACTCGTCCCCAATTTCTCCCTAAGGTGGTATCATCGTTTCATTTGAACCAACCTATTGTGGTGCCTGCGGCTACTAGGGACTTGGAGGATTCCAAGTTGCTGGACGTAGTCCGGGCTTTGAAAATTTATGTTTCCAGAACGGCGGGAGTCAGAAAGTCTGACTCGCTGTTTATTCTGTATGCAGCCAACAAGGTTGGCGCTCCTGCTTCGAAGCAGACTATTGCTCGCTGGATCTGTAGCACGATTCAGCTGGCTCACTCTGCGGCTGGATTGCCGCATCCAAAATCAGTAAAAGCCCATTCCACAAGGAAGGTGGGCTCTTCTTGGGCGGCTGCCCGAGGGGTCTCGCCTTTACAGCTTTGCCGAGCTGCTACTTGGTTGGGTTCAAACACATTTGCTAAGTTCTACAAGTTTGATACCCTGGCTGAGGAGGACCTTGAGTTTGCTCATTCGGTGCTGCAGAGTCGTCCGCACTCTCCCGCCCGTTTGGGAGCTTTGGTATAATCCCCATGGTCCTTACGGAGTCCCCAGCATCCACTAGGACGTCAGAGAAAATAAGAATTTACTCACCGGTAATTCTATTTCTCGTAGTCCGTAGTGGATGCTGGGCGCCCGTCCCAAGTGCGGACTTCTTCTGCAATACGTGTATATAGTTATTGCTTACTAAAGGGTTATTGTTATGAGCCATCCGTTGATTGAGGCTCAGTTGTTGTTCATACTGTTAACTGG